>NW_015113081.1:532972-533741 GCF_001443285.1 Poecilia latipinna | reverse complement strand
TTCCAATCACCACATTTGTTTAGAAAACAGGACCATGTGGCCTAATGGACAAGGCGTCTGACTTCGGATCAGAAGATTGAGGGTTCGAGTCCCTTCGTGGTTGCTTTTAAGAGATCAACAATTCCTCTCTTTGTCGCATTCTATCTCAAATGTTTGCATTACTGCTCATAATTTGAACATTCCAATCACCACATTTTCTTGAAAAACAGGACTATGTCGCCTAATGGACAAGGCGTCTGACTTCAGATCGGAAGATTGAGGGTTCAAGTCCCTTCATGGTTGCTTTTAATGGACCAAGAATTCTTGACTTTGTCACTCTTAAATGTTTGGATTACTGCTCTGTACTTGAACTTTCCAATCACCACATTTGTTTAGAAAACAGGACCATGTGGCCTAATGGACAAGGCGTCTGACTTCGGATCAGAAGATTGAGGGTTCGAGTCCCTTTGTGGTTGCTTTTAAGAGATCAAGGATTCTTGACATTGTCACTGTCTTAAATGTTTGAATTACTGCTCTGTACTTGAACATTCCAATCACCACATCTGTTTAGAAAATAGCACCATGTGGCCTAATGGACAAGGTGTCTGACTTAATCTCAGGAGATTGAGGTTTTGAGTCCATTCGTGGTTGCTTTTGATGGACCAAGGATTCTAGACTTTGTCACCGTCTTAAATGTTTGGATTACTGCTCTGTACTTGAACATTCCAATCACCACATTTGTTTAGAAAACAGGACCATGGTCCTGTTTTCTAAACAAATGTGGTGATTG
>NW_015113081.1:525980-526646 GCF_001443285.1 Poecilia latipinna | reverse complement strand
GAAACCAGGACCATTTGGCCTAAGGGCCAGGGCGTCTGCTTTCTAACCGAAGGATTGGGGTTTGGGGTCCTTTGTGGTTGCTTTTAAGAGATCAACAATTCCTCTCTTTGTCGCATTCTATCTCAAATGTTTGCAATACTGCTCAGAATTTGAACATTCCAATCACCACATTTTCTTGAAAAACAGGACTATGTCACCTAATGGACAAGGCGTCTGACTTCAGATCGGAAGATTGAGGGTTCGAGTCCCTTCGTGGTTGCTTTTAATGGACCAAGTATTCTTGACTTTGTCCCTCTTAAATGTTTGGATTACTGCTCTGTACTTGAACATTCCAATCACCACATTTGTTCAGAAAATAGCACCATGTGGCCTAATGGACAATGTGTCTGACTTCAGCTCAGGAGATTGAGGGTTCGAGTCCCTTCGTGGTTGCTTTTAAGAGATCAAGGGTTCTTGACTTTGTCGCTGTGTCTTAAATGTTTGGATTACTGCTCTGTACTTGAACATTCCAATCACATTTGTTTAGAAAACAGGACCATGTGGCCTAATGGACAAGGTGTCTGACTTAATCTCAGGAGATTGAGGTTTTGAGTCCATTCGTGGTTGCTTTTAATGGACCAAGGATTCTTGGCTTTTAATGGACCAAGGATTCTTGACTTTGTCACT
>NW_015113081.1:518813-520077 GCF_001443285.1 Poecilia latipinna | reverse complement strand
TGGATTACTGCTCTGTACTTGAACATTCCAATCACCACATCTGTTTAGAAAACAGGACCATGTGGCCTAATGGACAAGGCATCTGACTTTGGATCAGAAGATTGAGGGTTCGAGTCCCTTCGTGGTTGCTTTTAAGAGATCACGGATTCTTGACATTGTCACGGTGTCTTAAATGTTTGGATTACTGCTCTGTACTTGAACATTCCAATCACCACATCTGTTTAGAAAACAGGACCATGTGGCCTAATGGACAAGGCATCTGACTTCGGATCAGAAGATTGAGGGTTCGAGTCCCTTCGTGGTTGCTTTTAAGAGATCAGGGATTCTTGACATTGTCACGGTGTCTTAAATGTTTGGATTACTGCTCTGTACTTGAACATTCCAATCACCACATCTGTTTAGAAAACAGGACCATGTGGCCTAATGGACAAGGCGTCTGACTTCTGATCAGAAGATTGAGGGTTCGAGTCCCTTCGTGGTTGCTTTTAAGAGATCAACAATTCCTGTCTTTGTCGCATTCTATCTCAAATGTTTGCAATACTGCTCAGAATTTGAACATTCCAATCACCACATTTGTTTAGAAAACAGGACCATGTGGCCTAATGGACAAGGCATCTGAATTCTGATCAGAAGATTGAGGGTTCGAGTCCCTTCGTGGTTGCTTTTAAGAGATCAAGGATTCTTACTGCTCTGTACTTGAACATTCCAATCACCACATTTGTTAAAAAAACAGGCCCATGTGGCGTAATGGACAAGGCATCTGACTTCGGATCAGAAGATTGAGGGTTCGAGTCCCTTCGTGGTTGCTTTTAAGAGATCAAGGATTCTTGACTTTGTCGCTGTGTCTTAAATGTTTGGATTACTGCTCTGTACTTGAACATTCCAATCACCACATTTGTTTAGAAAACAGGACCATGTGGCCTAATGGACAAGGCATCTGACTTCGGATCAGAAGATTGAGGGTTCGAGTCCCTTCGTGGTTGCTTTTAAGAGATCAAGGATTCTTGACTTTGTCACTGTGTCTTAAATGTTTGGATTACTGCTCTGTACTTGAACATTCCAATCACCACATTTGTTTAGAAAACAGGACCATGTGGCCTAATGGACAAGGCGTCTGACTTCGGATCAGAAGATTGAGGGTTCGAGTCCCTTCGTGGTTGCTTTTAAGAGATCAAGGATTCTTGACTTTGTCACTGTGTCTTAAATGTTTGGATTACTGCTCTGTACTTGAACATTCCAATCACCACATTTGTTTAGAAAACAG
>NW_015113081.1:511973-512669 GCF_001443285.1 Poecilia latipinna | reverse complement strand
GGTTGCTTTTGATGGACCAAGGATTCTAGACTTTGTCACCGTCTTAAATGTTTGGATTACTGCTCTGTACTTGAACATTCCAATCACCACATTTGTTTAGAAAACAGGACCATGTGGCCTAATGGACAAGGCGTCTGACTTCGGATCAGAAGATTGAGGGTTTGAGTCCCTTTGTGGTTGCTTTTAAGAGATGAAGGATTCCTGACTTTGTCACTGTGTCTTAAATGTTTGGATTACTGCTATGTACTTGAACATTCCAATCACATTTGTTTAGAAAACAGGACCATGTGGCCTAATGGACAAGGCGTCTGACTTCGGATCAGGAGACTGAGCTTTTGAGTCCCTTCGTGGTTGCTTTTAATGGACCAAGGATTCTTGACTTTGTCACTCTCTTAAATGTTTGGATTACTGCTCTGTACTTGAACATTCTCAGGACTTGGCCGTTCCAATCACTACAACCATGTGGCCAAATGGACCAGGTGTCGGAGTTTGGATCAAAAGATTGATGGTTACACTCACTTCATGGTTGCTAAAAAACTAACACCAGTAATGGATGGGCTATCTATATGTAATCCTGTTCATATTTCAGTGCTGTTTGGCAAGTAGGAGTTTCTGTTGCATTAACCAAGTTATAAACACTAAATAAATTACATGTAAATCTTACTCATGTTTACGATAAATATTCTCATTGTTGAG
>NW_015113081.1:483866-508236 GCF_001443285.1 Poecilia latipinna | reverse complement strand
GTTACACTCACTTCATGGTTGCTTTTAAAAAAAACTAACACCAGTAATGGATGGGCTATCTATATGTAATCCTGTTCATATTTCAGTGCTGTTTGGCAAGTAGGAGTTTCTGTTGCATTAACCAAGTTATAAACACTAAATAAATTACATGTAAATCTTACTCATGTTTACGATAAATATTCTCATTGTTGAGTAAATAATTCTGGTGCAACTGTATTGCAATGGCAATAACAGTTGCCATTGCAATAACCAAGAAAAAGAAACTCAACAAATTCATGTGAGGTTTCATCAATTCCCTGTCTCTTCCAGTGTTCATGAAAGACTAGCCAACTCGCAAATCTCTTTTCTGACTTGTATCAAATAAATATCCACACCTCCATGCTTAAGTTGGTGCCAGTACCTCTCCATGTATCCCTGACTTTGCCGCAGTCTCTTAAATGTTTGGAATACAAGGAATTTAAAATGTAAGGAATCTTAAAAATATCCACACCTCCATGTTTAAGCTACTGGCAGTACCTCAAAGGATTCTTGAGTTGGTCACCGTATGGCTTAAATGTTTATAAAACTGCTCAGGACTTGGCCATTCCAATCACCACAACCATGTGGCCTAATGGACAAGGTGTCTGAGTTTGGATCAGAAGATTGAGGGTTAGACTCACTTCATGGTTGCTTTTAAAATACTAACCCCAGTAATAGATGGGGTATCTATATGTAATTCTGTCCATATTTCAGTGCTGTTCAGCAAGTAGGACTTTCTGTTGCATTAACCAAGTAATGAACACTAAATAAATTACATGTAAATCTTACTCATGTTTACTGTAAGTATTCTCATTGTTGAGTAAATAAACTCTGGTGTCAGAAATTACAGTTTATTTTCTTTTTTTCCTCTGTAGCTGACACAATTGGTGGCCGCTCAGACTCTCGGGCCTTAAAGGAATCCTCCTCACTGCAGAGCCGTGACATTGTGCATGTGGTGCGCACTGAGTACATTTACAGCCGGCCTCCGCCTTGGTCCCAAAGTCTTCCTACTCTCCACATCATCACTCCCACTTACAGCCGCCCGGTGCAGAAAGCTGAACTGACCCGCCTGGCCAACACTCTTCTCCATGTGTCTAATTTGCACTGGATTGTCGTGGAAGACTCCCAGAGGAGGACCACTCTGGTTAGCCATTTCCTTCAGGAAAAGGGTCTTAACTACACCCACCTCAACATTTTGACACCATTGACTTATAAATCTAGAGGAGACGGGAGGAACCCCAGAGTACCGCGGGGCACCTTGCAGAGGAACCTGGCCCTGCGGTGGCTACGAGAGACCTTCCCCTTAAACTACACCCAGCCTGGAGTTGTTTACTTTGCAGACGATGACAACACATACAGTCTACAGCTGTTTGAAGAGGTGAGGGGATATGTTTTAAAAGTAAAAGTCTTCTCTTTTTGCTCCCTTGTCATCCATTAACATCTTAGTCCTTAAAGCGAAACAGGAGCATTTTTGTCAACTCCAATGAGTAATTTGTATGTCTGTGTTTTTATCTAACAGATGAGGTCGACTAAAAAGGTATCTGTGTGGCCTGTGGCA
Source organism: Poecilia latipinna (assembly GCF_001443285.1). Classification (NCBI taxonomy): domain Eukaryota; kingdom Metazoa; phylum Chordata; class Actinopteri; order Cyprinodontiformes; family Poeciliidae; genus Poecilia; species Poecilia latipinna. Next base: position 506,660 of record NW_015113081.1, on the reverse strand, counting down.
TTTGTGGGTGGCCTACGATACGAGTCACCCAAAATAAATGCCCTAGGCAAGGTGTATGGCTGGAAAACAGTATTTGACCCACACCGGCCTTTCGCTATAGACATGGCTGGGTTTGCAGTAAACTTGGGCCTCATTCTGTCCAAACCTCAGGCTTATTTCAAGCTTCGAGGAGTGAAGGGAGGATATCAGGAGAGCAGCTTACTGAAGGAACTGGTCACTCTGAGTGAGTTAGAGCCTAAAGCCTCAAACTGCACTGAGGTAAGAGAAGTTCTCTCAATAACCTTAATATATTTCTACAACTTGAACTTTTACAAATTTGGCAACATTGCAACTACAAACTACAGTGTAGTTTACTGGGACTTCTTTTGACTGACAAAGCTACTCTTCACACATATTCATTATCTTACCTCACTGAATATGAGCTGTTTTTCAAAGAACATTTTCAGTGTCGAGATGTGCAAAGGTGGATACTCCCCAAGAAACTGCAGGTTCTTCAAAGTGATGACAACAGTGAGAAGAAGGAAAGGACAGGATGGGGGAGAGCAGGAATACAAATGTACCCTACTCTTCAGATTTTTATTTGCATACAAGACAAAGATTGAGAATCCTCCGTAATGTAGTTCTACATCAGTGTAAAGTATTACTTTGTGATTGTCCATCACAAAATATCAATAAAATATGGTAAAGTTTCAAAATGTGAAACTGGGTGATTCAGAAGTCAGATTTGACTGAATCATTAAACCGATGCTACTTCTGGATATTTAATGCACTTCCTCTAAACCAGTGGTCTCAAACTGCAGTCCTCAAGGGCCTGTGTTCTTAGTATTTCATCATTTCGACTGGCTTTCTGCTCATCCATGCCTGTCTTCTTACCCACAGGTATTAGTGTGGCACACACGGACGGAGAAGCCTGTACTAGTAAATGAGGGCAAGAAAGGATTTACTGACTCTAAAGTAGAGATATGACATTCTTCATCCGACACAGGTAATAGCTGAGCTTTAGAAAGATAAATTAATGCAAATTTGCACTGTGATTAGTTTTGCGAAACGGCCTGAGGGGGAAGAGAGTAGTTCTTACAGGACATGGATGTAATCATCAACATCTCTGTTCTATAAAGACTTGAGAGAAGAAAATACTATTAATGACCTCATTTCTGAGAACATAGAGATGATTCATCAATAACAAGCGCTTTAACTTGTATTCCTTCATGGTAAAATTATTTTTACACTTTGATGTAAAAATTTGGATGGCCACATTTTTTAAAAAAATGTTGGTTTCTGTTTTTTTTTTTTTTTAATCCAGAAGACCTGGATTTGGATGGCATGCTGTTTGCTCTCATTTGGGATTCACACGTTGTTATTTTATCCCTTAAACTTTTCCATATCAAGTATATTTATGAATTATGGAGAAAAGTAGTTGAAAAAAAATGCTCCATCTTTGCATATTTAATTAGATTTTGTTTGCATTAAAATTTGTATTTGATTTTATTTCTATTTACTGGGGCTTTGATCCCAGTTTAATCCAATGAAACAGACAGATTATCACGCTTGAGCAAACAAAGTACCTCCCAGCGACCTCCTGCTGTCAGATATTTACTGGAATCACATACGCAAGAGGCTAGAATATAAAATACGTATCTATTTTCACCCAAGGGGATGCTAAATATTTCCATGGGTGGTTCAAATTTAGTCCCATGGCAGCTGAGTATGAGTCTGTCAGTGTTGACTGTAGCATGTTTGTTGAGGATATATTACAGACGTTTTTTTATCAGGCTTTTTGAATAGCATGATAAGCCATTTCTTCTGAAATGGCTTATCATAGATCTGGTCTCAGGTCAGCAGCCCACAGTGTCACCATCTCTCTTTAAAGAAACAAATATCCAAAAATGTGTTTTATTCAAACAATAACTATTGGATAATGACAGCAGATGTTGGTTTTTGTAAGGGGTACTGATCACTTCATCTTCTTCTTATTTTGTGCAATCACCAAGGATGTTTTCTACCAACTATGTGACATTTTGAGCAAACTGTGGGGACAATATTTATCTGCTTTGGGACTTTTTGTTCTTACTTTGCAGACAATTTCATACCCCCTGCTTTAGGGCACCAAAACCAATGATAACCAGTGACTTAAAGTTTCTGTAATCTTATGTATAATTTCACTAAATGACATCTGGAAGGGGCTTCCCAGATCTGCTTAGTTTGATCAGAAGTATTAATCTGTTATATTTCATTATGATGAACTGGTCCAAATAAGGAAATGAACCAGAAACAATGGAAAGTGTACCATGAGATATATTTTTAAAATAAAATACAGTTAAATAAAAATAGGTTAAATGTAAACATTTTGATTACTTATCTGCATGCTTAACAAGAGACATACACTGACCAGCAGTGGTTGAGTAAAAGGTTGCAGTATGGTTGTTTACAGGTATAAAACTGAAGACGGAGGAGGGCAAAATGTAATGTGAGTAAAGAGGAAGGGTAACAATTGGCAAAGAAGCAAATAGACCTCAAGATGTCATTTGAAGACTGACATCATAATGTTGGATTAATTAAATCAACCGTTAACAGAAAAATCAAGATAATAATGAAATCGTAAATAACGTTTACTGATACAGAGACAGAACATTTGCGTAGATGACATAGGTAGACCCCCAATGCTCTCCCACTGTATCTTTACCTCCTGTCCTTGTTTCTTTTCCTCGGTCTTAATTAGGTGTATACCTGTTGTTTCAGGAAAGGAAGCTTCGCTGGGATCTGTCTGGGCTCAAACCACCCTCAGAGCTCCGGTGGCCAAAAACATAACAATAGCTGCATTTAAGCTCTGCTGCATAAATGGAGGCACCGAGCCATGTGCATGTACTGAACTCAACATATCAAAGCACAACTGCACAGGAACTTTGTGGCCTGTTCTGCTGGGCGGAACTGAGTCGACAGAGGAAGGAGTTGCCAAATGGAACCGGCACAGTAGGAGCTGAAACAAAGGAGGTTACCGGACTTAAACTCCAGAAAGAGATGAACCAGCGTGCAATAAAGAAGCCTCTCAGCACAGACGCCACCAGCCAAGCATCCAATCAGCACTTAATAGGGCTCTTTTGTTCTGAGGTCAGTGGGCTGTCGGGCACAGGGCTGCACATGAAAAAAGTCCTTGTTTGAAGTAACACAGCATTGACTGGCAGATAGCGCTGAGCTCCCCCCAGCTCCCACCCTGTAGTACTACTGTACAACACTAGCCTATTTAGATAGCACCCTAAACCCCTCACTAATTGGGAGTTGTATTTCTGCTCAGCACACATTCACTTAACCAGCTGACACACACACACATCCACACGCACGTGCACCGATTTATTATCGCCAAACACAAACAACCTTTCACATTCGTGTATTATCAGCACTTCCTGATGTGCTGCAAGGACTGCTGAGCTGTTCTCCTATTAAAGAGATGATTCTGTTTCGTTAACAATCTCTGCACTTTGCAGGTTCGCTATTTGCTAATTTAAACGACAATTTCTTTGTAAATTCTGTTTGCTGATTATTTATTATGAACATGTGGGAAAACTGTGGAATATAGAGCCATGACTCCAAGTAGCAGAAGTGAAAACTCTTATTAAATGTTTTGATTCTTCCCAGCATGGCTTGCAAGTTGTGATTTCATACACCACCAACCTGCGGCACAACCCCTTTCGCATGTCAACACTGTCTGGTTCTGGCTTTGAAGAGTTTGCGCAGTTCTCAGCGTGCCCTGTAGGTGGCACCATTGCAGTTCACATGGACATAACTGTATGACGTTTTAGTGATGTCTGGGTAACGTGAGAAAGCCATTTACTTCTGTCCCATAAAGCTAGTTTTTTGGTTTACAGACGTGTTTGTATTTATTTAATTCTCTTGTCGTTTCACTCATGCAGCAAAAAGCCAATCTGTCAACCTAAACCTGGGTTTTTCTTGGGGACTTTTCCAAGGTGCCTGATAAAGAAAAGGCTTTCTTTAAACAAATTTTAAGCACAGCTGTAAGTTAAATGCAGGTTGTTGGGTTCAATAAAGCACACAAATCTGACAATAAAACTAGGTTCCATATCTAGATTTGGATATTGTAAAACCCTGCAATGGGATGCCGTTGAATAAAATGTCCCCCCACCAGACCTGAGAGAGCAAAAATGAAAAGTGACTCATCAAGTAGCCTCTGACAATGGGAGTAATTTCATTGCAGGTAAAGCAAAGAATCTGCAGGCATTGCTGCTGGTCACCTTTATGTTTTTTGTCAAGGTCTTTTCCTTGGTGAGCTCGTCCACAGTTTTCAACCAGGAAGCTCAAAGGTCCGCTCTTCCTGTGGGGAGGAAACGCTTCAATGTTTACACCCAATCAGACACAACTTTGGGTTCCATCGCAGCCAATAAAAAAGGGACCTTTATTGTTCATACCTTACCATCAGGAACAGCCAGCTTGGGGGTTTTGTTGCTTGAAAAGCACAACATTTCAATATTTCAACACTGATTTTGTAAAGCGAAATTTCAAACATCATTACCTGTCATTTTATTAAAGGGGAAATATTACAAATTTTCTAGGCACAGAGTGTCATTTTACAGCACAATGAGACAACTGTTGAGTTCTTATAAAAATGCTATATATATATACAGTATATAGATATGTATCAAATATGATGTAAAAGAAATGTGACTTTAGTAACTTTATTGTGCTATAATATGATTCCATGTGGCTGCAAACACATTATATTGCTCCTAACTAATGGAAAATAAGCCACCATCATTTGGATTCAGTTTTTGCTTATTCAAATCAATATACTTCACAAAGCAGTATGAACAGATTCTAATAAGCAGAAATGCTGGGTCAGATCTGTGTTTTTTAAATCAAATCATGTCTGATTTGATCCTTATTTGACCCTGGACTGGGTTAGTGGTAATGGTTAGACATACCAGGACACAACCCCAAACATTGTCACCTTACTGTAGCAACCCTGTGATGGAGGTCTCATGCAGAGTGTAGCCATGTGACTGGCCTTTGGCATTGTTTGCAGGTAGGTTCTCCATGTTTATTGGCTTTAAAGATTTTAAAGGCTGCGAAGGAAAAGTAACTCAATAATATGACTGGGAAGCTAACTTTTACCCAGTTATAGTCATTTACCTAACACTGTAATAAAACTCTGAAGCCATCCCATAATGACAGGTGCTGGAACATAATGGCAGGTTCGTAGGGCTCCTTGTAATGCAAAGTCGGCATGTCTGGAAGGCTGTCTCCTCTTGCTGCACAAACGTGAATAAACTAATCAGGCAACAACATCTTTCAGTAACAGCACTTTCCAAAAGTTATTGTAGCCCTTGAACATTTTGTCACATTAGAAACACAAAACCCAACATATTTCATTGGGATTTTATGTGACAGACCAACACAAAGCTCTACATAACAGTGAAGTGGAAAGAAGAAGATGAAGGCTTTTAAAAATATTTTACAAATACAAAAAGTTTTAAAATGTGTTGCTCTGATAAGCTTGAATAAAATCCATTGGAACCAGTTGCCTTTCAAGGTTGCCAAATTCCTTAACAGAGTCCATCTCTGTCTAATTAAATCTCATTATATATGCAGATGCTTTGTGAAGGCCTTTGACATTTGTTAGTGAACGTTAAATAACAAACAGCACCATGAAGACCAAAGAAGACAGAAGTCATGGGGGAAGGTGTGGACATGTTTGAAGCTGAGGCAGGTCTAAAACTATTTCCTGAACTCTATAAGCATCACACAAAACTCTGAGGTTCATGGAGGGAGTTGAGCTCTTGGTAGGATCCCAAATAAAACCATCCTACCAGATCAAAGCATCTTTGTGAGTTACAATGATCTGATAAAAGTGCAAAACTATAAGTTCAACTGAGACAAAACTTGAAAATCAATATTCATGGAAGCTTTCAGTCCATCTTCATGGTACCTGAGGTATTTGGCAAACAAAATGCAGAATCATGTCAGTCTCCAGATTAGGGCTGCAACTAAAGATTCATTTAGTAATCTACTGATTAATCAGATAAAAAAAAAGAAGTGGCACATTCTACAGAATTTTCATTTATGCCTTTTTATTCAATATTAGATACTCTTTAAAAAATATACAAATAAGCACATAATTCAATTCATTTAAAAAAAGTATCCCACTTGAGGAGTTTTGGCTAAAACATTTAGAAACAAATATTTTATTATTTAAAATGCATCCATCTGTCTTCTTTACACCCTTGTCCCTTGGTGGGGTTGGGAGGGTTGCTGGTGCCTCTCCAGATAAGGTTCCAGGTGAGAGGTGGGGTCACCCTGGACAGGTTGCCAGTCTGTCACAGGGCAACACAGAGACAAACAACCATGCATACACACACTCACACCTAGGGCCAATTTGGAGAGGCCAATTAACCTAACAGTCATGTTTTTGGACTGTGGGAGGAAACTGGAGTACCTGGAGAAAACCCATGCATGCACAGGGAGAACATGCAGAAAGACCAGGGCTGGGAATTGAACCCAGAACCTTCTTGCTGCAAGAAAACAGCTCTACCAACTGCACCACTGTGCAGCCTATTTAAAGTGCAAAATGTATATTTATCTGAGAATGTTTGTTTTCACAAATTACCTTTGTTGAGTCTATATACTCCAGTTAATGATTAATTGATGACTAAATTAGTTGATTATTTCAAACAATTGATTAATCACAATTAATCTGATTAATTGTTTCAGCCCAAATCTGTTAGAGACATAGCCTACAAGGTTTGTTTATCATTTTCACACGCTTATTATGTTCCTTTCTTTTCACAATTATTCTTCATTTTATGCTGTTATATTACATAGGATACAATAAAATGTACTGAAGTTGTGGTTATTCTCTGACTAAATGTAAACAAATTCAGGGGGTGTGAATAAATTTGCATGCCACAATACCTGTACTTCGTACTGGGGGTTCTGATGGTACTTTACAGAATATTCCCCAGTTTCAGATAACGGAGCGTCATAAAATGAAACGCATGTAATTGTTCTCTACCGCCATCTGCTGGCTAATGCAACAGAAATCTGTGCATATTTGCATGAACACCACGGTTGTTTTGTTTATGTCAGGGCTCACTCAAAATAGCTCTGAAGAAGGACCAGAATCTGCTCCGTTCATGAAGCCAAAACTGGATCCTCCATGGAACATGTTCAGATTGACAGACATTGTTCTGTCCCCATTGAGGATTTTCCTCAATGTGGACACCATGCCTGGAACAAAATTATATTTTCACAAACTCTTTAGAACTACATGTAGATGTTTTAGGCTTAAATGTAGATTTAATTCAAAAAGTTACTCCAAAAACAACACATATATCATGACCTAGAGGGAAATAACAAATAAAGCAACTTAAAACATAAGTAAGCTACTGTGTGATTGGAATATTACGTTTTTTTAGTACATAATAAACATTTTTAATTTGAATGTTTTATATATATATAGTGTCCACATGAAGCAAATCACCTCTGCCACAATTATTTACATCTCCGTTGCCCATACTTTGTACAATCCCCTTTTGCCATTAGTTTATTTCATAAACATGGAGGATACAGAAGTATTGATCTTGTTTGGAATGAGGCAGTACCTTTGACCATTAAAAGACACATCCCTCCAGCTCCTTTCTTTCATTTTGTTTATTTTAGTAATTTTGTTTTGGTTTTTTATGTTGTGTGGCACTCACATTTACCTGTAAGTTTATTCCTGGTGCAATACTAATTTACTCCACAAGACGGCAGTAGTGGCGCAAAACAGAGACACTGACTTCCAAACTGTACGCAGGAGAAGCTCAGTGGGAGCCTAAGCTGAATAAGCTAGCGTCGCAGCAAAGCCGTTACCGAAGAAGCTAATTTTTGTGTAAAACAGGTAGGATAAGTGCACAAGTAATAGATATGTACCATTATTAGAAATGTTTGTAAATTTATAACAGTATTTTACTGGCGCCGATTCTATGTTGTTGACTATAAACGGCGGCTAGCCTAAATCCAATTACCGTTATTTGTATCCCCATTAGCCATTGCAGTGACAATGGCGACTCTGTGCGGTTCAGGGTTAGTTTAAATGATGTCGACCGTTAGCTTCTAGGCAGTTTTACGGTCGTTTTCTACGGAAGCGTATTGCTATCACGGAGGAAAATGTTCGAATAATAACCACATTATAAGGGGATAATTGCTGTACAAATGTGATATTTATTGTATACCCGTGACACTTGAGTTATACAGACACGATAATATATTGTACTAACATGATACGTTCAGAGTTAGGTAGTAACTAGTTACTAGTTACATCAGAAAAAAATAAATAATTTTAGGAGTATTTTTGCTACACTGTACTTTTTACTTGAGTAATTTCATTATGAAACGTCACCTACTCTTACTTGAGTAAAATCTCTGGATTTTCTACCCACTGACTGAAAAACAAGCATGTTTTAACCAAAAATTCACCAGACAAAGACACACCTGCACTTTTTGTTAAAGTTCCACACGTTTTAAATCAAAGGTAACAGATTTGGAAATTTTATTTAGTCTGATTTAATTTTGTGTTACTTATATGAATTGTTGTCATTTCAGTCCTTAAAATACCAAAATTTCCATTTAACTTTATATTTTGACCCGTCTGATTATGTATTTTTAAAATATTAAGTGAGTGATAATCTGATCAGTTACTCAGTACTTGAGTAGACTTTTTACCAGATACTTTGTTACTGTTGCTTAAGTAAGTTCTTGTATGGCTACGTTTTACTTTAACTTGAGTAAAATATGTTGAAGTAGTGCTACTCTTATTTGAATAAAATTTTTGGGTACTCTACCTACCTCCGCTTATGGTATATAAACATGATAAGTATATTGCATAAACATGACAATTATATTGTGTAGGCATGAAACTTATACAGAGTACTTCACATCTACGTGGAGGGCGATACGAAACAGCTTCACTCTGAGACCTGGTGTCAAAAAGAGCCAGTGTGAGACACTGCGTTCACAAGTATTGTGTAAATGAGCTGCTGGATACCAACAAAAAATTTATGGTTTAACCGAAGAGCTGCTCTGCGTCAGCTAGGCCTTAACCCAAGCTTAGGCCCAGTTTACACAGAGGCTCATTCAGCAGTTTAGTATGGTAGCTTCATGTTCCAGTTTATTTTATCAGAGCTCCCAGAATACAAATGGAATACTCATTATTAAACACTGCATTTTGTTTGTTTGCTTTAAAGGCAAATGAAACTTGTTTTTCATCATGCAGACTACTTCTCTGTGTAACGCTGGCGAAAACTTTGTTAATGGCTGAATGGAGGAGGGTTGTGATGGAAGGCGGAGCGTCGGAAAGAGCAGGGCCTTCTTAGAAAGACAGAGGCCCAATTGAAATTGCAAAGTCAAATTTCTCTTAAGTCATGTGTGACAAATACAGCATTTTTATAAGAATTGAAGACAACAGAGTTACTAGATTGTGCTTTAAAACAGCAGCATGTGCCTGGGAAATACGTAATTCTGCCCATTTAAAGATGTAATCCAAACATCAAAAATACAGAGAAGATAGTACTTAGGGATTATGTACAGTAAAGCAACATGTAACTAATGAACACAGGGCAGTCCAGCCTTGTTACTAAGGTGAGCTCCTTGCCTTGTGAGCCACTCCCACGAGGCGGTGCGTGTTTCAGGCAAGCTCTGTGAGTTGATCTGCACACAGATGCTGCTGTCAGCTCGGTACTACTGCTTCCTGTTTTAGAGCAGGGGAACCAACAGCCTACCCATGGGTGTCCTGAGGACAAGAAATAAACAGAAACGGATACAAGCATTCATTTGCTTGTGCGTAGTTTGCTTCATCCTCTACAAGTATCTGGGGTAAGTGTTGTCTGTTTTTCATGTGTCAGTTGATTCTGATATATCCTCCTGACTACCAGGAAAAAAAAATATTGTCCAATCACCTTTTTTTTTTAAATCCCACATTCTTTGTAAGGTAATAAAAGGTTTTATGCACTTACTTTGTCTCTTCCCATAAAATGTGTTATTACCGATGAGTGCAATTTTTATGAATTAGAAAAAGATACGTACAAAAGTCCCACCCCTTCACATGTGGTATCATTGAAAAGCCCTAAATGTCCTCTCCAGATACCAAAATGAATTAATTCAGGAGAATGCAGGGGGTGGGAGATATTCAAGTTTAGAAATGTCCTCTACAGAGGACAAAAATGAACTACTGGTAGTCAGGAGGATTAAGCTATTTTTGTCTCTCCAGTACTTGGAGATTTGTGTAATTTTCCCCAAAAAATGTAGCTTAATATCTATCTGATACTGATATGTTTAATATTATTACACAAAGAATTTAGTAAAGAAATTATTTAACAAACCTGTGATGAGCTAAATAAATTTGTCCACGAGTGTGTCACAGTGTGTTTTGACTTCGCAAAAATGTGTTTCTGCTCCTTTGTTTTATACTTTTTTGCCTACTCAAGGCATCTGCAAATTCCTGCAGAGCACATCATGTGGTCAGTTCAAGAACAATAGCCCGTATGTCCCGTAACCTGATTGTGACTTGAATTATGCGCAGATTCTTTCAAAGCGTGCCACAAATGGACGTGAAGACGATCAAGAAGATGGGCCTGAACACCAACTCGTCCCAGTTCACCCTGGAGGAGAAGCCCTTCTGCATCCTCGGGGGATCCGTTCACTATTTCCGTGTGCCCAGGCCGTACTGGAGAGACCGGCTGATGAAGATGGTGGCCTGTGGCATCAACACCCTAACTACGTAGGGAGATAACTTGCACTGTGTTTGTTTTATGTCACAAACCCATTGCCATCACCTGAATGGTAATTAACGCATCCTGACAGATATGTTCCATGGAGTCTGCACCAGCCGGAGAAGGACGTGTTCAACTTCCACACGCAGTTGGATTTAGAGTAAGGAGAACGTTGGTTTGCTTGTCTTAACTGTAGAACCTGTTGGATTAATTAGAGACCATAGTTATTGCTGGCTAAGCTATTTGGAGAAGTCCAAAACAAGATTCCTGCATCACTTTCCTTAGCTTTCCTAACAATATTACCTGTTTTGAAACCTGGTTAGAAATATTTGCCTTCTGCTCCCATCATGCAACCTGTGGACTCAAGCAGTAAAGGGAAGGGGAGAGGGAGTCCCACCTGACAACTGCCTAATCTCCACAACAGCAGCAACTTATTAAAGCAATTATCCACACAAGGGGATACGACACTACTGTTAGCTACTGTTGTTGCCAGGCACTTTTCACAGCCCTTTGTGTAAGATTTTTAGATCTTTTTAGCATGGTCTTTCTCTTCTTCGCAGAGCATACATATCTCTGGCAGCTGAGCTGGGGTTGTGGGTTATTTTATGTCCTGGTCCCTATATTTCTGCCGACATGGACCTGGGAGGACTGCCAAGGTAACACTCACATTGTTTACATATGACCTCCTAAGACCACGAAGAAAGACATCCTCAGTTTTTTTTAGAAGTTTGCTTCAGTACACCAGACTTACCGAGTTGTTTTCTTCTTTTTGAAGCAGTAATAAAATCTGAAGTTGCGTTCACAGTTTCCCATCTTGTCATGCATGTTTGAGTTTCAAGGAAACGTGCCGTAAGTGGGTCTAAATTTGACGAAACGAGGAGCAGTTTGTGTGATTTGATAAATCCTTAAAATGCGTGTGTTGCTTTTGACTTGCCTCTGTTCTGTAGTGTTTGTGTAGTGGGATGAATGGGTTAGATTGAGTCAGGATAGGATATGTTAGTTTTGATGTGATGTCACGTTTACATTTTTGAGGATGAAAGATCAATGTTCATAGATTGCACACAATTCTTAGCTAAAAGTAATCAGAAAATAGGTTAGGCTGTCGTTAACTGGAGCCTCTCTACACATGGCGAGGTGCGTAGTACACACGGGAAGTCTCAGAGTTCAGACGATCGTGTCGCAGAGTTCATTGCTATGTCTTTAAATGTCTGAAGATTAGGAAGGTGATGGTGCAATATTATGTAAAACTGTCTTCATAAAATACTGAAAGAGAAGGCAGATAAGTAGCAGTTGGAATTTTTTTATGCAGCTGGCTCCTCAGAGATGAGAATATGAGACTAAGGACCATGCACCCTGGCTTCATTCAGGCTGTCAACACCTATTTTGACAAACTTATACCAAAAGTGGTTCCATTTCAGGTCAGTTTTAAATTGGAAATGAGTGTATTGTATGTAGCTCTACTTTGTTGCCATAGCCTAAAATACTTGTTTGTGAATTCCAGTTCAACAAAGGGGGTCCTATTATTGCGGTGCAGATTGAAAATGAATATGGATCCTTTGCAAAGGACCAAAGGTACATGTTATTCATTAAAGAGGTAAGGTTATTATCTTTTATTAAGACTATTTCTGTCATGTGTAGTGGTTGGTGGTGGTGAGGAGACACAGAGACCCAGGTTGTAGAAGAAAATGATGAATTTAATGAAGAGTGTTGCTCAAAAGCAGTCCAGATCTCAGGCAGCACAGCAGAGCAGAAACACAGAGGCTCAGCAACTGAATTAAACAAAGACTGACGCGACGAGCTAATGCCGACACAGGACTTAACAGTTCAACTATGCCGACAGACAAACTATCATAGACAAGGACCCGACAAGAGACAATGCAACAAGTTTAAATACACAGGGAGGGTAATCAGATAACTAGACACACCTGGGACGCAATCAACAGGGAAGACGCAGAGACAACAGAGACTCACAGGACAGAGACTAAACACAGAAAACCCTTAAAAATAAATACACAGAAACGCGTATCATGACAATTTCCCCAAAATACAGGCAGGTATTTTGCCATCAACAGACCATTCTGACGTGTTTTATCTCTTTTTATGTTGAAAGGCTTTACAGTCCAGAGGAATCAGTGAGGTCTTTCTCACATCAGATAACATCAACTCATTTAAGTCGGGGGGTGTTGATGGAGGTACGTCAGTGTGCACATGTATACTGACAGAAAAACAAAGTTTAACGTGTTATCTGTTGTCTCAAAGCTCTCCGGGCAATAAAGCTACGGAAATTGAATCAGAGAATCGTCCAGGAGCTGAGCTCTGTCAAGGTCTTTAATATTTATTTTCTCGCCAGCTCTCTGATTTTTATTGGATGTGTTAGCTGACACTTCAGATCCTTCTTGTACTGGTTTTCAGCCCAACAAGCCTTCCTTGGTGATGGAATACTGGACTGGCTGGTATGATACATGGGGGGACCTTCACCATGTGCTAGCTCCAGAAGGTAATTCATGCCCACTATGCCAGCACCGTCCTTTTCATTAAATTGTGTCTTCTCTGCTGATGTTATGCTGTTTAGCGGTTTTGTTTTGTACGTGCATTGTCCAGTGTTAGATTTTACGTGTCTTAAATCTTTGTTATTCTCTGGAATCTCATTCTTAAAACCCAAAGTCTTCTACACTAAACTACAGCAACACTTGAATCCTGAATTTTAACTAATTTATAGGAATGTGTTTTTATAAAGTATCCACACTAAGGGTGTGAGTACTTTGACACTGTGACAAGATATTCATACAACCAGCACTGTACCATTTTAGATTTATAATAATACTTTATTTTTTCCGACATGTTACTTCTTACTTTAAGTAGTATTAATGTCTTAGATAGGCAAAGTCCTGACTTGAATCTGTTAAAGAATTTATGAGGGAAACAACGACAAGGTAGATGTGAAGAAGGCCTTCAATCTTCCTTATCGGAGCTCAGACTTGGAGCTCATATCAAAAGATAAATCACCAAAACACCGGCGAAACAAGAAAAATAAAAACCTACTCAGCAATTATAAGAAGGATTTGATTACTGTGACGCTTCTCACTGATTGCTGAGATTGGTAGAAACTACTCGGCATGCCCTTTTAATAACAGGTAATAAAATCTGATATTTTTTCAAAAGTGATGTTTTCTTGAATGAATGAGTGATTGGTGAGTATCAGGAACACAACCTGGTTAATTTAAATCCAAATCTGACAGAGGTATGAATACTTTTGGACTGAACTGGATTTGTCAAAGTGAGAAAGCAGATGTTAAAACAAGGAGTCATACTACTTTAGCACCTGCTGTTATGTCATTATTTAAAACCTTCCTTAAAGAGTTTTAAATATGTAAAAATGCTTTGTACCGCAAAGGTAACTAATAAAAGGTTGGTCTTTATGCTACTATTGCTAGTTCTGATGAGTTTGTGAAAATATAATTTTGTTCCAGACATGGTGTCCACAGTGAGGAATATTCTGAGAAGAGGCATGTCTGTCAATCTGTACATGTTCCATGGAGGATCCAGTTTTGGCTTCATGAACGGAGCAGATTCTGATCCTTCCTACAGAGCTTTGATCTCCAGCTACGGTGAGTGAGCTCTGGCATAAACAAAACAGCCGTGTTGTTCATGTAAATGTGCACAGATATGGTTGGAATGATGAAGCTCTGCTGTCTAAAATATGGAGCATAGTGTTTCTGTTGTATTAGCCAGCAGATGGTGGTAGAGAACACTGACTGTATTTTCTGATGCGTTTCAGATTATGACGCTCCGTTATCTGAAGCAGGGGGATACACTGCAAAGTACCACCTTCTAAGGGATTTATTTTCTCAATTCAACCGTAAGTTAACCTTCAGCATGAAGTACAGGTATTGTGGCATGCAAAATTATTCACACTCCTTGAATTTGTTTATATTTTGTCAGAGAACAACTACAACCTCAGTACATTTTATTGGTATTTTATGTAATATAATAGCATAAAGTGTAGAATAATTGTGAAATGAAAGGAAAATAATAAGCGTGTGAAAATGATAAATATAAACCATCTTTTACTATTCTAGTGGCAAACCTTGTAGGCTATGTCTCTAATAGCTCACAGCATCTAGAGTTGGGCTGAAACAATTATTCAGATTAATCGTGATTAATAGATTATTGAATTAATTGTCAACTAATTTAGTAATTGATTAATTGTTATCTGGGGTATACAGACTAAGAAAATGCCATTTGGTGAAGAAACAACCATTTCAGAACATTTGCATTTATAAAGATATTTAATTACACACAGAAGACTCTGTTTACTAATTTGGCAACCTTTACAGGCAGCTGGTTTCACTGGATTTTATTCAGAGTTATCAGAACAACAGCGTCACATTTTAAAATTTCGCATTGTAGAATATTTTTGAAAAGCCTTCATCCTTTTCCTTCCACTTCACTATTATGGACCAGATAGTGTTGGTCTGTCACATAAAATCCCAAAGAAATACATTGGGGTTTGTGGTTCTAATGTGACAAAATATTGAAGAGTTATGATAGCTTTTACAAGGTGCTGTTACTGAAAGACATTGTTGTCTGATTTGTTTTTCATGTTTGTGCAGCAAAAGGACACAACCTCCCAGACATGCCGAAGTTGCGTCACAGTGATTCCTACGAAACTGCCATCATGTTCCAGCATCTGTCATTATGGGATGCTTTAAGCTTTGCTGAGGGTGTGAGTTACATACAGTGATAAGTCTAACGGAGTAGAAGTTAGTTTCCCAGTCAGATTATTGTTTTATAACTCCTCTGCAGCCTTTCATGTCATCCAAGCCAGTAAACATGGAGAACCTACCTGCAAACAATGGCAACGGCCAGTCATATGGCTACACTCTGTATGAGACCACCATCACTAGAGGAGGGATGCTACAGTCAGGTGACAATGTTCGGGATCGCGCCATGGTGAGTCATTGTTACTGCCCACAAAGCTGTGAGTAAAGACTCTGTTGAGGTTGCGTTACTTTTTACTTCTTAGTAGAATTATGGTTCATGCACTGAAAAACGGCTGGGTGAAAAATGGCAGCGCATCTGCATGCATGGTGAGTCGAAGACTTTTGGGCAATGGTGGTGTGACAAGAACTGCAAAGAAAAAATCCCCTTCAAGAACAACACACAAGGACAGAGAGCAGAAGATTGGTACAAAGTTAATATGAGTCGCCACGAGGACTGCGCGATGCTAATCGTGAGACGTTCTGATGAGATTTATTCGTTCTTATCCAAGGGAGTGAGTTTCCTCACAGCTCTGCCAAAGAACACTGCCATTAATAAAACATCTGCAAGTTTTTTCTCCAGTCAGAGTCACCAACTGATTTGTGTTTTCTAACACAAAAAAGCATTTTAGACCCAATGGCATAGAAACATCAGATCTTTACTGAAGTAGGTTGGTTGTTCTCTAAACTCATAAATTAAGGAGTGACACTTGGCAAGCATTGATGTCTGGAATTTAGCTTGACAAAATCAGCTAGCTTGCCATGTCACTGGTTATTGTTTGCTGAATATATATTTTTGGTTTTATTTATTTGTTTTGCAATATGTTGAGTGTTACTTCAGTTAGTGCTCTGGGTTAGCTAGGCCGTTGTGTAACCCTGCTCCCCTGAAGGTAGCTTACACTTCCTGCTACAGCTTCCTTTGCTCCGTCTACACAATTTTGCTCAATTATCATCTCCCTTCAGTGCTCTGTCAGGGATTTCCACCCATTGAGCTCAATTTCTTCTACTGAATTTCAACCGGGCCAATCAGCAAACAAAAAGGGGAGTTACGAATGATGGCATCAATGTTGTGTGCTGTTTTCAAGTTGTAGTCTTCCTCTACATGGTTGTAGTTTGGCAATGACAGCAGAGGAAGTGAACGAAGCCATTCAGTCTGTGTTGGGCACTCTTCCAAATATTGGGTCATTAAAGTCTGAGTCAGAGGAATGTATGAGACATTTTGTCCCTGGAAAGATAAAATCCAGTGGCCCTACTCCCCACAGGATTGTTTAAAGATCCTGTAGTGGCTTCCTTTGCGATCGAGCTAGCGCATTACATACGTCACGGCCAAAGTTAGTAGTTGGGTAAAATCAGATCCGATCATTTCAAACGTCAAGAGAGTCCACGCCTCCAGCAAGCAATCTTTTCATAATAACTGAGGGTTCAGATCCTCTAGATGAAGCAAAGCGTAGAACAAGTGGCTGTTTTTACCAGGCTCGCACTGGGTAGTTCCTTCGTCGTTTTGGTTTGAGTAAACTTTTGAAGTTTTATACATTGCATGAATGCCACATAAACTGTGGCACAGAACCACTTTTCTTGAAGGGAACCAGAACATGGGTATTTCATAAGTAAATTGAAAAATCCCATTTTGTCCTGCAGGTGTTTGTAGACAGAAAATATATTGGTCTTTTGAAGCGCCAGATCCTTGAGCTGGCTGTTCCTGATGGTAAGGTATGAACAATAAAGGTCCCTTTTTTATTGGCTGCGATGGAACCCAAAGTTGTGTCTGATTGGGTGTAAACATTGAAGTGTTTCATCCCCACAGGAAGAGAGGACTTTGAGCTTCCTGGTTGAAAACTGTGGACGAGCTCACCAAGGAAAAGACCTTGACAAACAACGTAAAGGTGACCAGCAGCAATGCCTGCAGATTCTTTGCTTTACATGCGATGAAATTACTCCCATTGTCAGAGGTTAGCTGATGAGTCACTTTTCATTTTTGCTCTCTCAGGTCTGGTGGGGGACATTTTATTCAACGGCATCCCCTTGCGGGGTTTTACAATATACAGCCTGGATATGAAACTCAACTTTATTGAAAGGTTTGTGTGAAATATTAAACTTTATTGAACAACCTGCATTCAACTTCCACCTGTGTTTGAAGGAATCTTTTTCAGTCTTAATCAGGCACCTTGGCAAAATCTCCCAGAAAGCCCCAGCTTTCCTGGATTTTTCATGGGAAGGGTGTTTGTGTACAGCTATCCGAGTGACACGTTTGTGAAGCTGCCAGTAAGTGAAATAAGACTTTAGTTTTTTCTTTTGTTTGTTTGTGTTTTAACACTGAAAAACTGATTGAAAAACTGAAAGCAGAATAGCAGAGGTTTCTTTAGTGTTTTGTTTGTGTGAATGATGCTGCAAAGCCAACTTATGCTCACTGATTTGTCTGTGTTGTTCTGTTTGCTAATGCAAATGTTTTAGGGCTGGGGAAAAGGTGTTGTGTTCATAAACAGTCTGAATCTCGGTCGCTATTGGTCACTGGGTCCACAGCAGTCCCTCTACCTCCCTGGGCCTTTTCTCCACAGTGGAATGAACCAGGTAAAGCTGCTCACAGACAGTCCTTTATTCAATCAATCAGGTTGTAAAAAGCGATGTCATTTATTTTAAAACATGCTTTGAAAAGGTTGATGTTGTAGTTAGGTGTAATAAAGTTACAGCAGCTATTCCTTCTTTTGTGAGTGTAACAGTGTAATGTTTAGGACTGCAACTTATGACTATTTTAGTTATCGATTAAACTATAATTACTATATACCCTTAGGTAATATTCAATATGCCTAAACAGCCCAACAATTCACTATACGCTGGTTATTCAATTCAATTCAAACATACCTTATTGATCCCAAAGGGAAATTAAATGTTGTTCAAGATTCTTTATAGAGTTGTTGCAGAGGTTGATGGCTGTGGGCAGGAAATATCTCCTGTAGCAGTCTGCATTACAACGAATTTGAAGAAGCCTCTGACTCAAGACACTCTGTTTTTATATTTTATGTTATATATGCCAGTCACATGAAGAGGATGCTCAGGATTGTCCCTGATTTTCTTGATTTTATGTAAAGGCCCTCTTTACACCGTCATTTCCAGGGGTTCTCCAGCAGTGCCCTACTCTAGTTAATCATTATTCTATCAGTCCTTGTGTGAATTTGTTTGTTTTGGACATAGAATCATCAAACATAAATCAGAGCAGATGTTTATATGTGTAATTCTTCCCTTTGTTTAATTAATTAGATCATTGTATTTGAGGAGAAGGAGGGAGACTCCAGTGTCCAGTTTGAGGATTCACCTGATCTGGGCATGGAAACAGAAATCGAGTGAACATCTGGGTGTGAAAATGATCCTCATCTTGATGTATAACATGTTTATTTTCCTGTTTTTACAAAATGTTTTTTACTGTGATTGTATTTGAATAAACGGTCTGTTTACGGTCTACAGTTATGTTGTACAACCATAAATTTTAAGTATTTTATAGTACACGTTAAGCACAGCTTTCCAGTTTTTAACCTACAAATTTGAAAAGTACATTTTTATTCAACCCTTTACTTGAATTTCCATGAATAGACCTAATGAGTAAATTTATGTGTAATATCAGTATAAATTCAGCTATTCTGAGATTTTTTAGCGAACATCGGATAGCAAACACCATAATGAACACATAGGAACGCAGCACACAGATCAGGGAGAGAGTGTGAAGTTTAAGACAGACTCTCCGATCTGTGGAACCCATGGAAATAAAAAAAAGTTAACAGGAGTATTGCTAAAAACACAAACCTACCAATATGCAGGGTGTCTGCTTGAACATCCTTAAAAAGGCTTAAGTTCTCTGATCTATGGAACCCATTGAAATAAAAAACAGGAGTATTGCTAAAACCACATGCTTAAAAAGTATTAAGTTCTAAAATTAAGGCCGTAAAATATCTTAATTGCATTTTTCCCTAAATTAAGTTAGCCTTAAAGCATAGGTCTTTAATGTTGTCGTGGCTGGACTATTTAATATTATACTGGTCATGCACAGGCATCTATACTATGTTCTTTTGGCTGCTGGTAACTATGAAATTACTTCACACTTATATAGCGCTTTTCTGGACAAAGATGCACACGCACATTCACACTGCAGGTGGCAAGCTACAGGACTGTAGCCAAAGATGCTCTGGGGTAGCCTGACAGAAGTGAGGCTGCCACACAGTGGCGCCATCAACCACCATGATCAGGCAAGATGAGTGAAGTGTCTGGCTCAGGGACACAAAAACAGAGACAAAATATGGAATAGTTCAAGGTGTATGAATACTTTTTCAAGCCACCGTATTAAGTTTGTGCTGCATGAGTGAAAAGGCAGCAGAATTAAATGAATACAAACACATGTGTAAAACAAAACCTTGCTTTATGGGACAGAATAAGTTGCTTGTTCCTGAAACCCAGACATCACTAAAACAGTTGTGTCCACGTGAATTGCAATGGTGCCCCCTGCAGGGCACACTGTGAACTGCGCAAACACTTCACACGTGACCTGTTCAGCAGAAGAGGCCTCAAAGTTAAAGTAAAGACACTGAATACGCCTCATCTACCTCAACACAGGTAAAGTTTCCACTGAATGCAAGTAAATGTGACTACGATTAAGGGAAAATTGTACAGCAGAGCTTTAACTCCAGTTCAGGAGATGTCTTTAGATGTCTCTTCTTTAACGCACCTGAGTCAAATCATGAGGTCAGAGGTCATTAGTACCACTCTGGAGAACTTGACTGTCCTAAGCAGCCATTTAATTCAGATGTGTTGGACCAGGACGTATCTAAATGTTGCAGGACACCCGACATCGATGCCTGGATCTGAGGATCCTGTTAGAGGATCAGTGTCTTCCTGCAGCAGCTCCATCGGATCAGAAGGTAGATGAGTTCTGAAAGATCCTGATCGTCCAGAAAGTGAAATGACACCAGACCCGATCCATCAGTCAGCCGTTTCGTCCTGTGTAGAGACAAATATAAAATGTTATTGATACACATAGAAATTCAATAAACTAGAATTGAAAGATAATTTATTTCACTTAATTAAATTCACTTAGTGAATAAAGTAAAAGGCAAATCAAAAGATCTCACAAACTATATATACAAATCAGTGATTCTTGAGAATAGNGACAAAACACGTCCTATGGATAAAGCNCAAAATTTGAATAAAATATACACAAAATATAATTTTTTCAAATATCTGACTAAACTAACCTGGGTCATGTGAGCACAACAATGTATATTTTCCAGGTATTTGCTGAATATTTTTTTTATTTTAAACATTGTAGTTGGTGGATGATGCGAGAAGGACCTCGCTGCAGCAAACAGAAAGGGCGGGGACGGACCATTGTCAGTCTCTTACCGTATTTGGAAATGGGGCCATTGCAATCCGGAAGTGAAGGGGGCGCTTGTTCCTATACTTCCGTTTTTATTTTCTTTTGAAATCTGTGATATATTTTCACCTTTAGGAAGGAGTTTCACTCTCAGAATGTATTTGAACTTCTCTCTTTTATTTACTTCACGGCAGCTCACAGTTTTAAGCAAATTCTGTAGCTTTCGGTGTACTTCTAAATCTGCTCCTTAGTCGCATCTTTTCGGGCCTGCTACTGCCTCTAGTGGCCTGGGGGTGGTAACACAACCAATATAGTTACATTACTAAATCAGAATACCACAAATTCTTTATTATTTACTATTAATTCTGGCATTACTGGCATTGTAAAACAACATATTTTTTTATTTTCTTAAGGAAGTAGAGCTAGTTAAATGACAAACAATACCTTTATACATTATAAATAAATTCTATATAGCTCCATCAATTATAGGAAGAACAAAAGAAATAAGGAGACATGAAAAACAACATAATCAACTATAATAAAAATATCATTTGCAATGTATACATAAGAAATTTAATTGAGCAAAAGTCAATAACAAACACATGAATTACAGAAGAATAACAATCCAGGTTGTTACAACCAGTGTTGTTAAACAGATAAGCAAAAAATATTTTTTTTGCTTTTACAGTGCCGACTTTTTATTGTAGAGTCTTATATATATATATATATATATATATATATATATAAATAAGATGAAACTATTTAATCTATCAACGAGAAATTTTTCCTTTAACTCTAAAGGAAAATTAAAAGTTAAAAGGAACCTTACAACTTGGGATGGTAGAGGACGCAAGTCACGCAACTTGGGAGAGGACGCTGGCGCTGAATGTTCACCGCTTCTCCACGAAAAACAAGCCGCTCTGTCGTGGCCAGCTGCCGTCATCTCTTACAGGATTTTCTCCTGTGCTATTCTTCAAGTTATGCTGTGGATTGTATCGCTCTGCTTCCTGAATATCTGTCTTGGAGCCGTGGGTCTGCTATTAGCGGTTAGCTCTATGCTAGCTTCTCCCGGATTGGCTGGCTCGTCGATGTTGACCTATTCCGCTTCCCAGCTGATTGGACTTAACAACTGCTCCATCCCACCTTGTGTTTCCATCTTAAAATCACTGGGTCTTCTGGTCACAAAGAGAGGGAAGGTCGTCCACACAGAAGGGGTCTCGCACCCAGAAGGAACAACAGCAGACACAGAGGACAGTTACATGTACCTGGGAATACCGCAAGCAAATGGCAACCTTGGTGAGGTCACAAGGAAAGGAGCCACAGCCAAATGCCTCCAAAGAATAAGGCAAGTCCTGAGAAGCCAGCTCAATGGCAAGAACAAGATCCATGCAATAAACAACTACACCTTACCAGTAATCAGAGACCCTGCAGGAATAACTAGCTGGTCAATGGAAGAGATAAAGACCACGGATGTTAAGACACTCAGAAACTACAAACCATGCATGGAGGGTTCCACCCCAAACCCAGCACTCTGACTAAACACGAGTCACAAGGACTATGAACAATATATAAATAATTAAATTGTGGAGGGCCCCCTGCTGGTCATGGCCCCTAGAATTGTCATCACTTTTCACCCCTTTACCGCGCTCCTGAGTAAAGGCATACATGGCACATGAAAATATACTGAAGACGAATAACTCGCCTTTAAAGAAGCTCTGCTTCTTCCGATGTGCAAGTCCACAAACTTTCTGGAAGCCTCCTGCACCTTCCCACGCACCGCTGAGCTGAAGCATTCACTCCAGTGACAAAAATAGTCAAATCCAGTTTACTCAAAATAAAGTAGTCTTGTACTTTTCTCAGGCCAAACATGTACATTGCTCACATTACTTGAGTTGAATAAACAATTTAGTGACACTTGAGT
>NW_015113081.1:453153-481972 GCF_001443285.1 Poecilia latipinna | reverse complement strand
GGAATAAGCGTGATTTACAATGTTAAATCACACAGCTGAATAAAGGATGTAACAGCTGTTGATTGCTGGAATTGTCCAGTAAGTGTTTGATGCGAGACATCGACTCACTGATCCACACCACCAGGATCTACAGCACTGACATTGGGATGTCATTCGGACTAGAGAAGTGTGGTCTTCTGGTCACAAAGAGAGGGAAGGTCATCCACACAGAAGGGGTCTCACTCCCAGAAGGAACAATAGCAGACATAGAGGACAGTTACAAGTACCTGGGAATACCACAAGCAAATGGCAACCTCGATGAGGTCACAAGGAAAGGAGCCACAGCCAAATACCTCCAACGAATAAGGCAAGTCCTGAGAAGCCAGCTCAATGGCAAGAACAAGATCCATGCAATAAACAGCTATGCCTTACCAGTAATCAGATACCCTGCAGGAATAATTAGCTGGCCAAAGGAGGAGATAAAGACCACGGATGTTAAGACACTCAGAAACTACTAATCATGCATGGAGGGTTCCACCCCAAATCCAGCACTCTGACTAAACACGAGTCACAAGGAAGGTAAATAAGGCAGGTGATTCCTTGAGTTTTCTAAATTGAGGGAACCAAACCTTTTTGGAATCCTAAAGACCTTTATTGGAAATAAAAGCCCCTCTTAGAGGATTAAGAGGCAGAGCGACCACAAAGCTGATTTGTTGGATTCTGTGAAGACGTTTGCAGTCTACAGAGGAAATCCCACCCAGTTCTAGAAGAACGGGTCTAAGTGGTTCCAGCACACAACCTCCTCCTCAGGGTGAATTGATTTTAATTAAATGCTGAACATAAATCTCTTGTTGATAAATTACAGGCCTTAATATGTTTAATTTTTCTTTTGTGTGTTTGAATAAATAAAAAAATATTTCTTAAAAGGATCAATCAATTAATGAATTTTATTTATAAGGGACCCTTTCATACTAAAAGCAGCTCTAAGTATCATGAAGTTGAGGTGGTGAGAGAAAACGCAGACGAAGCCCAGGGTGTTTATCTTGGGCCCCCTGACAAAAAATTTGTTTGGGCCCCCTGCACAGCTGCTGTTACAATTTTTTGAGTATATTTGACCCATAAAAAGCGTCACAATTTTAAAGGCTTGCATTTGCCTTGCTTTCTTTGGTTCAATACTGATAATTAGCACAATATTTACTGCTCATGAATTTAACATCCAACAGTCCACGACCAGTAAGTATCTTTTCATCACTTTTCACCCCTTTACTGCGCTCCTGAGTAAAGGCATACATGGCACATGAAAATATACTGAAGACGAATAACTCGCCTTTAAAGAAGCTCTGCTTCTTCCGATGTGCAAGTCCACAAACTTTCTGGAAGCCTCCTGCACCTTCCCACGCACCGCTGAGCTGAAGCATTCACTCCAGTGACAAAAATAGTCAAATCCAGTTTACTCAAAATAAAGTAGTCTTGTACTTTTCTCAGGCCAAACATGTACATTGCTCACATTACTTGAGTTGAATAAACAATTTAGTGACACTTGAGTAAAGCATAGAAACCTAATTTAAGTAAGAATAGGTGTTGCCTTTTAGAGTGTTCTAAGCCAAAGGAAAAGACATCAAGACGTAAAGACAAAGTGGAAGAATGTTGAGTGTCTACTTATTAACACTAACAATTTTCTGACTCAGTATCATTGATATTATAGATTTCAACATATTTGTCTGTTTAACCCCACAGTTGAATCCAGCATGATGATATCAGTTCTATAAAATTCACCAAAGAAATTTAAAGGGGCAGCATTATGTGTTTTCCAGGGACATTTTATGGCACAATCAAGTAACTATCTCCACTTCAGATGCTATAAAATTCTATATGTATCAAATATGACTAAAAATAAAATTTACTTCCTAATTTAATGCCTTGAAATTGGGCCTTTGTCTCTGTAAAAACTCCTGCTCTTTCTGAAACTTCACCTCCAGGAAGTCAGCACATCGCTCCTCTATCAACCCGTCAAGTTGTCAACGTTTTTTTTTGTTTTTTTGTTGTTTTTTTTTACCAGTTTTGGACTGAGAAATTACATGTATAATGAGCTCAGATGATGCTTAGTTCCACCAGGTGTTTGCTAATTGCAGCTGACTAGTCTAAAGGACCTGAGTGGTGGAGTTGTGCTTTCTGAAGCGGTTGCCACTGGTGACTAAAGGATTTCTCAAACATGAAACAATCAAGCTAACATTCCAGGTATGATTTTGATGAGGGAATAAAAGAAAATAGGATGTAAAGCTAAAAATAAGTTGAATTTACATAACACTGCCCCTTTAAATAAGAATCTATTTGTCGCTGTACCTGTTAATACCCTCACTTCTTACACTGAAAAATAATTCTCATTTTCAAAGACATAAGGTTAGTAATCAGTGAACATGGCGGTTCTGAGGTACAGGGTGATTTTTGTTTGTTGATGGCTTTTAGAAGTCAGCTGGAATAAATTAGAATTTGAAAAAAAAGAGGGTGTAGAGGGTCAAGGTAGGGTGTAAAAGAAGTTTATTTTTTAGGAAAGAAACGTTTTTTAGTATGTTTTCAGAAAGTAATAACTATTATTTCTTTCCATAATTAATAACAATATTTGGTAACCAATAAATATAAGATTAACCATGGTTTAAGTACATGGGGTACGAAGTTGTTTATTTTTAGGCCCGACATATAAGAAGAACGAAATGGCAACGAAATTGGGTTCGACATTGGGGAGCACGAGCGAATCGTCCATGGACAAAACGCACGTTCAGGTTTCCGTAATAAGTACTACATTTACCAGGTTACCTAGCGGTCGGAGCTTGCGCAATATGTTTTGCACGGCCCTGGCTCTTGGCAGTGTATGTTTGTTGTTGTTGTCATATTAGGAGAGTGAAAGAGGCATTTATTATCGGGGCCATAACCGTGAACGTGTCGCATGAGGTAAGGAAGATAATGGCGCTTTTTGTGTGCTCTGTCTTTATCTTCGCTCACCTCCAGAACTGTTGCCTCGAATATAAACAGCACAGTTTAAGCTACTCAGCGTGAACACTGAGCTAGCAGAGACACGAGCTAACAGCAACACTGGAACAACCCAGCGAAAGTCAAATATTAGGAGTTAGATGCTTCTTGTTAAAGAGTTCACACAAGGAGGCTGTTGACCGATCAAGTTAGAGGCGTTTTGGGAGGTCAGCGGGATCAACTTCTGCCTGAGTGACCCCAGTAAATTAAGCTAACTACCTGTAGTCAGCTGGCTAATGTTGACTCACACACAATAACCATAGCTGTATGTGTCTAAAATAAGCAGGTGTGCCTTGCTGTTGAGCTAGTTTAAGGAAAAGGAAAGTGCAATTATAGTTTTATGATATTTCTATGGATTAAATGCTTGAAGTTGTTGCTAATAAACAAAACAAAATCGGCATGAACGGATAAGAGGAATAGCTTTGTTTTCCTGAGTTCACAGGCAGAAGTTCCCCCCTCCCACCAGCTGAGAACAAAGGATCCTCTCAGATTTGTTTGAACCTTAGGTCTCATAGTTAACTTTAGACTTCTAGCATTTTTTTTTTTAAACTAAGAACAAGTCAGCATTTATGTGATTCCATGATATCTTAGAAAGTAGAATAAAATCTCTGTCAGATGTTTTAGTTAATGTAATGACTTTGGAAGGTAGTTTTTGTTCCAGAGTTATAATCACCATGTTATTATTAGTGATTCAGCACAAAATGGCTCCTAGAGAAACAAACATCTGTGACATTTTACACAGGCTTTATTTCCTTTCTTTTTTTCTAATAAATCTGAACTATAAAAATCTGAAGTGCCTGCACTTGTGTGAAAACGTAACATTGTTAAAGCCTAAGTTAAGTACATAAAGTAGGTCGAAAACATAAAACGGATCCCTCACTATTATTTTTTTATGTCTTTTATATATTTATTTGCATGAATTTCTGAGGAATGCGTTGAGTACTTAACAGTTTTTTTTGTTGTTGTCATTTTCTTGTGAATTTCGGCAGGTTAGTACATGAGCCCCACCCTGCCATGAGAGCGGACCACCAGGTCAGCAGCCCCCCCTCCTTCTGCAGTTGATGGATCTGCAGCTGGTCCAGAGATGACAGACAGCGTCAGGGCCTTCCTCCAGAATGTTGCGACGGTCAGCACACAGACGCAACACACACTCATGAGACACGGCAGGATGATCATCACGATGCCGTCGTTTAGCTTGAATGCTTACCTAAGTGTATGACCTTCCTCAGCATCGGTGATACTTATACTTGAGTAGGAAGGAAGTGGAAAGAAGATCCAGTCCTTTATTGTGCTCTGTGCAACATAATAAAGGTGTGAATTTCTAAGTAAAAAAAACAAAACAAATTAATCAGAATAAGATCCAGCATCGAGCAAGAAAAGTCTTTACAGAAATTTATGTTCGAATGATCTGAACCCAGTGAAAAATGCATCTTTGGCAAAATGGCAAAAGAGTCATTTTTGCTTTCAGTGCAGCTAAGAGAGGCTCACGTAGATCCCCAGAAGTTACATAACCTTTTGACAAAAAAAAAAAAAACAGCTTAGAATTTTTTTTTAATCAAAGCATCTACTAAAAACAAGTGTTATTATTAGAGAGCCAACATTGTCTTGTTCTTAAAGGTTTTCAAATAAAGAAAAGCGTTAGACTTTTCCCATAGACAAATGTTGGGAAATGTTAATCCGTGAAATATAATTTACTGCCACTGAATAATTCAGAGTAAACTGAACTGAGAACCACAAGTAATAGAAACAGGGTAGAATTTCAGGAAGGTGTGTAAGTTTTACTAGTTGTACACGAGATGAGCATTTCTATGCATTTCTATGCTCATCTGCCAGCATAAGTTTTCAAGATAAAGCTTCTTACTTTCGCTAGAATCTTTATCATTTAATACCATCAGTATGACTGCTAGACATCTGAGATAAGAGTTGAAGGCGTTTCTTTAACTCTTATCTCAGTGATGGTAATAAAGGTGCACTGACGCACCTTTATTACCATCTTTTTCGCCATCTGTGCGTCATTTATTAAATTCCCCTGCAGACCTGGTTTCTCTACACTCGCTCTTTATTTGTAGTAGTATCTCGGCAGGTGAGTCTAAAAATTTAATTAATCTCCCAACACTGAGAAAATTTGAGTGTTAAAATAAAAAGAACTTTCAACCACATACGTGTTTGTTTATTTTGGATCTGCCAGGGGATCAAGGACTCCATATTGGGGATCGGAACCATCTCCAAGCTGGATGCTCGCATCCAGCAGAAAAGGGACGAGCAGCGGAGAAGGAGGGCCAGCGGGGCCCTCGCACAGAGACGGGCACAGAGTGAGGAACGCAAACCGGACAAGTAGGTCGGAAACACCAGGTTCTGACAGAGGTCTGTTTGGATGTGAAAACAGATGTTTTCACATCAACACAGGTTACATCTGTTTATACTAGTATGTTGAATTCACGGCATGCTGCAAAAGATGTTTGGAAAAAAAACAAGTCTGGAGTTTGGAACTTGATAGAGATGTTATCCAGGTCTGGAGCTGCACAACGTCAACCTGCAGTTGTCGTCACAACATTCACGAGTGTCGTATATCAATTCCGATGTTTTATTGTGAACGCAGCTCTGGGTTGTTGCTTCCATCACTAACAGGGCTGCTGTGTCAGAAACAAACACCTGAATTACACGAGACACCAAAAGTGTCTCATGTAAAGACAGTAGAAAATACAGTTTTCAGATTTTCATTTTAAACTTCCTAATATATTTTTAGCCATATTTACACTATTGTACTCAAAAGCTCCAGCTTTCTTTTATTTTACCAATTTTATTTATTCTTGAAGGGGGGGAAAAAGGAAACTACTGAAGTGATCTGTTTAAAGTTAATAGACAAATTCCTCATTTAACTGATCTGTACTCAGCATAATAAACACTGACATAATTCAGAAAAGATTAAATATTTAACGTGCGTGAAACAGTGACTTTAAACGAATGAATGAGCGACGCAAATAATGTTCCAGCTCCGACTTATTGCAGAGGTAAAAATGTCAATGATGATTTCCACTCTGCTCTGACGCACCTTTATTAAAACTAAAATCGCCTTTACTATAAATAATCCTGACGGTTATAATTTGTCTTTAATCTTTCAGTGAGCCTAGAGTAGCCAGCAGGATATTTCAGTGCTGTGCCTGGAATGGAGGAGTGTTCTGGGTAAACTGCTTCTCTGCTCTCTCTTCTCTTCTGAAGCTTCTTGGTTTACAATTGCTTTTTTTGTTTCTTTTTTTTTTTTTTTGTCAGGATGCAGTCAAATGTGATCCCTCACTGTGCTTTATCTCCTCAGCTCAGTCTGTTTCTCTTCTACCGGGTCTTCATCCCCCTGCTGCAGACCCTCACAGCAAAAATCATCGGTACGCGCAGCCGCTGGTAGTTGCGGAGCGGATTGTTGGGCTTGTTGTTGATGGAAGCTGTCTGTGCTCCAGGTGACCCCTCCCTCCACGGCAGCGTGTGGTCCTGGCTGGAGTTCATCCTGACCTCCGTCTTCAGCGCTCTGTGGGTTCTCCCTCTGTTCGTCCTTAGCAAGATAGTGAACGCCATCTGGTTCCAGGTCAGAGCCACAGTCTGCAGTGTTCAAATCAAAATAAAATAAAAAATAGTGGTGGGATTAGATTTAAAAATGTGGTAAATTGCAGGGTCTGTAATTAATCCTATTTTAATCTAAATCTATACATTGACAAAATAATCAACATTGGAGCTTAAGCAACCCTTTATGATGCCAAGTTATTGAATAGTAGACATATGAGATACACCACAAAGATTTTTGTGTTTTTAATCTTTTATTTTGGTTATCTAACCATCAGATTGGTTTTAACCAATCCTAACCCGTTCAGCTTTCAAGCGTTTCAGGAACAATTGAAAGCTGAAACACTTTGATCATTTTTAACATGTTGAAGTTGATGAAGTTAATCAAAATTAACTGAAAAAAAAACAAAAAAATAAGCATAGATTCAATTATTGGTTCAATTAGATCAAGGTCAGGTCATCACAGCGACGTTGTCTCCAAAGGTCAGAGGTCAGCCTGTAGTCTTTTTTTTTTTTTTGCAGGACATCGCTGACCTAGCGTTTGAGGTGTCCGGCGTCAAAGCCCAGTCGTTCCCCAGCGTCAGTAAGATCATCGCCGACATGCTGTTCAACCTGCTGCTCCAGGCGCTCTTCCTCATTCAGGTAAAACGCTCTCCTCGCTTCCGGAAACCACATTCCTGCTCAAGCAAAGATACCAAAACACATGTCACATCCACGAACGGCACAATGAGTGAAAGCTGTGGTCCATCAGGGGATGATTGTCAGCCTGTTCCCCATCGACGCGATCGGACAGATGGTCAGTCTCCTCCACATGTCTCTGCTCTACTCCCTGTATTGCTTCGAGTATCGCTGGTTCAACCACGGTGAGACTACCCTTCGTTTTCCACTCTTGCAGTGAGTTGTGTGGATTTAAGAGGGGGCTCAAGCTAAAATGATCACTTCTGTCTGTCGAAGGCATCGAGATGCACCAACGACTGTCCAACATCGAGAGGAATTGGCCATATTACTTTGGCTTCGGTTTACCCATGGCTCTGCTGACCGCCATGCCCTCCTCGTACATCATCAGGTCAGCTGCAGAGTCAATTTCTTTTTTCTTAAATATAATGAAATTACACAAAACATAGTACTATCTCAAAAAGAATACCAGAAGTGGTTTCTAACTGATCTGTTTTTTTCCCCCCCTTTGTAGTGGCTGCTTGTTCTCCATCCTCTTTCCTCTGTTCATCATCAGTGCAAATGAAGCAAAAACACCAACAAAACTATAGTGAGTGTGTCAACTACTTTTAAAATGCATGGAAAGTCTTGAGCCAACCCTCATTCATCAGTTTTTTTTTTGTTTTGTTTTTACATATTTATTAAAACGGTTTTAAAATAACTGAAGTGACATGGTTAGTTGAACACAATGTGGGTGGAAAATACATAAATACTTATCCTAGCCGCCATCTTGTCTTCTGTTTCACTATACAGGGATGTGACACTTTCAAACTATATTAATTTCCGAATTGTCTTCTTGTTCTACTTCATGGCAGCATGATTTTTTTTAGCATCAATGTGGTTTTTGAAACTTTCATATCATGACAATCCTACTTCACCTTCAACTTCACAATTATGTATTTTTATTGTTCTGTCACAAGAAATCTCAATGAAATACAGTGAAGTTTGTGGTTGTAAGACGATAAAAACATGAAGCGTTTAAAAACATTTTGGCAAGTTGCTGTCCAATGTAAAAGTAGTACAAATTAGTGTTTCTTTTTTAAAGTGTTTTTTTTAAAAACATTAGCTGCTTTTGCATTCGTTGTCACACCTAGTTTATGACATTACCCAAAAGCTCTGGCGGTTTTTGGTTAAAATGTACAGAAATGAGGCGCAGCTCCAGACTTTCCTGTGACGCCGTCGGTAAACCCAATGCGTCTCTGATAACGTGCGTTCCCTCCCAGTCACTTCCAGCTGCGGCTCTTCTCTCTGGTCGTGCTGATCAGCAACAAGCTTTTCCACAAGACCGTCCACCTGCAGTCGTCTCTGACGCCGTCGCCCTCGTCCGAGAAGCTGGCCTCGCCCCACACCTCCCCGAACCGCCACAGACTGCTGCAGCACAGCCAGTGATGGAGCCACGCCGAGCACGGAACGATGTCGACCAACGTTTGGCGTCGGCCGGTGTCGGTTCCTCCAGATGGGTTGACCTCGAAGAAGGCGACATGCAACGCAAGTTGAAGGGTTTATGTAGATTATCCAATCTTCGGCGGCTGGGTTCGGTTTTAATCCGCGCCAGGCACATTTTGACTCACATTTCTCTCTTAACACGTTATAGGAATATATACAGCTGTAACTTTATTTTGGTTTGGTCTTCTTTCCGCATAGGTTTTTCTTTTCTTTCTTTCTTTTTTTTTTGTTTGTATAATGTGCCATTTGAGTGATGCTTCGTAAAAAATACAGCACAAGAGACCATATAGTTTTAATCTTAAGCAAATATACCTTAATTAGACTTTTTCTCTCTTTGCAGGAGCATTGAGAAGAAACGGCACATTTAGGTTCCACCTGCAGCATATTGCTTAGTGCCGAGTCTTGCACATGGATGTCGATGTCTGACGAGTTTCATAAACAAATCCTTTAAAGGGAGTGTTCTTCTTTTTTGTTTTACCTTCCTACATTGCAATCTCAGATCAATTCAGGCAGCACCATGTTGCTGTTGATTGACTTTTATAAGAAATGGCCACTCTTTTGTTTTTTGGCTTCTCTTCCCCCGGAAGACCACCACTATCTGTAATATATGTAGTGACACCAGTGGGTGAAGGGTTCACCCCACTCCTTTAATGGTTGTGCGTCATTGGCTGGTCATAGTGAGACAACACTGCCAAAACACTGCAGTTTTGTTTTCTTTTCCACTTTAGGCACAACCATGTGAAGCTCTATAATAAAGAGGCCTTTCTTTAGAGAAACCAAGTAGGTGATCACCCTCACTTAGCTAAACCTATCCTACCCAGAAAGCTGATGTCATTATACCTAATCTGCAACTATAAATTTTTTTTTTATTATGGTGTACATAATAAAAAAACGCGTCTGAAGAAACGAGGGCGTCGTTTCTTCAGACGCCCTTGTTCACTCTGTAGTCTTTTCTCTTTCATTTATCAAAAGCTCATGGCTGTGGATAGGGGCAATGATTTTTAAAAAAGTGTGCAATTCTGACAGGAGCATAAGTGTTAGTGATTTTATTGTTGTCGTTTGTTTTTCTTTTTGTAAAAGCGACATTTAATTTCAATAAAATTTGGTCAGTATTCAATGTTTGAAACGTGTCTGGTGATTATTTCTGCTTTTGTGTGATTTGAATTGTGAAGTGAAATGTGCTGCTGTTGCAGTTTGCATTTATTTTATCCCTGCTGCTGCCAGACGTTTCTGGCCAGACCTTCCCAAAAACAAGATTCTACTGGCACAAATAAGGCAACTGAGATATTCAAAGTAAATCCATTTGTATTTTTCATCCAGTTTTTTTTTTTTTTTTAAATCAAATTCCTCCTTTGTGTACTTCTGCTCTCTAGCTGCTGCATGTCAGAAAAGTGCATGCATTTCAGGAACCAAAACACATGTCAGTGGTCAAGAATTTTCTATGGTTATTTCAAACCATGTGATTAGCCAGCTGACTGACATGTTATTAATTATGAAATTTCAATAATGTTTTATGGAGCATCACCAATAATTGTTAGGTGAAGATGAGTCCAGCTTGCCCAGCCTTGTTCAGTAACTTGTTCAGTAATCCTCTGGGATTTAAAAAACAAAACAGAAATTACTTATAAACGTTTAAAAAGAAAATATTAGCCTGTTTTCTTTAATAGAGTCTGCCTAAATGTAACAGTAGGGAGGAATCTCCCCCACAGATCTGGAGCTAAATAGCCAATCATGTGTAGTTGCCAGGGGAAGAAATAAACATTTGGCCAATCAGCATCGCTGAATTTAATACATTTGGGGCGCTCAGAATATCTCGCCTCTGCCATAGGTAGATGACAGAAAATTTTGGGTCGCCATGGTGATAAAGTTGCTAGTGGCGACAACGCCAGTTGAGGGAAAGCTAAAATATCCACCTTGACTGACAATGACAATATAGAGGATTTTGTAGACGGCAGGTAAGCTACAGCTTCTGCTCCTCTGCCATGATATTGCCCTAATTTGTTGTTGTTGTTTACAGTTTTTGTTCAGCAACTGCTGTCATGTATTCTTTGCTGATTGTTTGTTATGAACGTTGCGGTGGTTTATTTAATGTTACTCTGGATAAGATAAAATAAAAACATAGTTATGTCTTTTTATTATTGTTGTTAATAGTGAAGATGCTCTTGTTGCATTTGAGTTCCTGCTGCTGTTATAAAGTTAATGTTTGGTTAATATCATGTTGATTTCTGGGACAGATGGCCATTCTGGTGTGGTGTTGTACAGGGAGGAGCTGAAGTCCTATTTCCAGCAAACTCAGCTCTATTAACATTCATATCAGTAAGATTTTGACTTATTGTCAGGTTAATTCAGGTGATGGCTTGGTGTAGTTCCAGTAGAATTTGAAGTCTTTTCGATTCCTAGATTAAATGCTAGCTGGTTATTTCACCCTATAACAGTGTTTTAGTTCTTTTGGGCAGGAAGACCTCTGCTGCTTAGTGTTATTAGCTGTCTTTCCTCAATTTTCATAGAATTTAGCCTGTCGTTTATTCAGAGTTAAAATTGTAGGCAACCACAAATTAGTTGGCATTTTTCGCAGTTTTGAGTCTCATTCAGAGTAAGGTATTTGACACTTATTAAATAATATATGTTTTGCAAAATACTGAACAGACTTTTTACTTTTAACTAATCGAACACTTTATTTTATTTTGCTGTATGAAGAATTCATATTCAATTCAGAATATCCTATTGATCCCAGGGGGAAATTAAATGTTATCTTTCCCATTTAGATTTACTCTAATGTTATCATCGTGGAATTTTTGTTATTTTTCTACTGTTTATTTGATTCAATTTCCCACCACAGTCCTTACACTGGACTATGAAGGGAAAGAATGTATGTGTGAATTATTTCACTGTAACAAGAATCTCAAATTGTATTTATTTATTTTTTAAAGTTACAAGTTTTAGAAACATAGAAATTACTTAATTGGTAGTGCCCCACAGTAAATGGAAATTGAAATACTTAAATATTTATGAGTTTAACTTATAGAATATAAACTTTTCATCTGAATTCATGAAGTTCTTATGTATTTGTATATTTATGCATTAATATATCACTGGCGTGCTAAATTGATCCTGGAATAATTTATTTTCAGTTGTATTTTATTTAATTGTATTTTAATTATAATATTAATAAATAATTGTAATGATTTATCTACTACCTTTTGGCAATTTTGACTCTCCATCTGTATCATTTTTGACCAGTAGGTGGAGACACACTTCTTCATCTACTCTAAGGACACGTCACTACACCGCAGAGCCAAGGCAGAGAGCAAAGATTAAATGACAACCAATGAACCAATCAAATTTCTTGTAGGCTCCCGTTGACTGGATTTTGACCAATAAACGTGCACGCAAATGGTAGTGGAGGCGGGATTACGTTGTGGGTGAAGGTATAGTGTGTGAGAAGTGTATGAGTAGCAGGAGCGGCGGAGCGGGTGAGTGTTTTAAAAAAATATATTATTGAGTTCTTGTTTTCCTCGGGAATATATATTTTCTATTTGAGGTCTGGAATTTATGGAGGTTTTAAAATAAATAAATAAATAAATAAAAAAGGCGCGTTACTGGTTTTCACGTAACAGGAGCTAGCATGTTAGCCTCTGTAGTTTATCTTCTACATATACATACAGCAACAGAACTAACACATACTGTCTAATTTCTACTCTCCCCTACATGTCTGCATGCTAAATGCAGCAAACATTTTTATATCTTGGCTAGCTTTTACTACAGCTGCCGTGGAAGTTGGTTAATGCCATTTTAAGGCTAGCTTTGATTGATGACTCTGCTGCTTAAACAGATAGCAGTCTTTCAAATAGAATCTCTTTGGGCTCTGTGATTCCGCTTTAATCGTTAGACGAGATGTTTTATTGCAACGCTGGACACAGCCGTCTGCACGGGCTTCAGAGAGGCTGCTTCCTGGTTTCTGACGCCATATGCAGTGCGTGGCCTTAGCTGGTTGGACTGGAGACAGAAGTTCTCACCAGCAGCTCAGACCCTGAATCTTGACTCTTGCTGATCATTGTTGCAGTGGTCTCATAATGCAGGATCTAACCGACGTGCGCCACTGCTTGTCCTGTCCTGAACAGGTAGTACGGTGAGCTGTCCCTGATCTCACCAAAATGACCAAGCTGGGCTTCCTGCGTTTGTCCTACGAGAAGCAGGACACGCTGCTGAAGCTGCTCATTCTTTCTATGGCTGCTGTCCTCTGTGAGTCCTCTGCATCCTTTATCCTAACAGAATGGCTGGAATACGAAACAGAGCAGGTGTTTATGTTTTTTGTTGTTTCTCCTCCTCAGCATTCTCCACCAGGCTCTTTTCCGTTTTGAGGTTTGAAAGCGTCATCCATGAGTTTGATCCGTAAGTTTCCATTGATGCCTTTAGATGAAATGATGTCCTCATGCTGTTGGCTCACCCTAACTTTCTTCTAACTATCAGGTACTTCAACTACCGTACCACCCGCTTCCTGGCAGAAGAAGGATTTTATAAGTTTCACAACTGGTTCGATGACCGAGCATGGTATCCCCTGGGAAGGATCATCGGCGGCACCATTTACCCAGGTAGGAACGATGAGCTTACAGTCATTCCCTTTTCTAGCTCTTATTTGTGTTATGCAAAATTGAGGAATCCATTCACACATTTGTCACACTTGGTCATGGTGACCAAAAAGCTTTAAAATGTATATTAATCTTTTGTTTTAGCAGCATGATCTGTGCTCATAACAAATAGAAAATATTCAGTCTTTATAACCACGTTGAGAAATTCTGTCAAGAAATAGTTTTCGATGAAATCACCACGGCTACAGATGATTTAGTCCATTAAAAACCCACGTTTACTTGACTAGTAGTTGACCAGGTTTCTATTTAAAATGCTCTGCTATTTTAATAACTTGATTATGTTCCCACAAGCCCTCAGCATCATACATCCTCACCATAGCTAACAATGGCCCAGAGGTGCTTTTAGTTGATGGGGAGAACCTTTAGTGGTTGTCATGGAAATGCCAAGATGCTTCTGATTGCTGCAGTGAACTTTAGAGAATCATACGGTTTCCCTCTGTACCATTTGGCACGCTAAATATTGGCTCCCGTCCAGGCAAGTCCAGGGTTTAAAAAAGATGGATCTCAGTGCCACGTCATATTTTTACCCCAGGAAACAGAAAGTCATAGAAAACTACTTAGAAATTCCTAGAAACAAATGTTTTAGTTTCATTCATTTCAAAAATAATTTCTTCACATAGGATTTTTTTAAAATTATATTTTTCATTTTGAAGTATTTTTTTAAGCAACTTTATCAGATGTACCACGTAATGAGTTGACCGTCTTCCACTCATTTCCTTCTCCAGGACTCATGGTGACGTCGGCCGTCCTCTACCACGTCCTCCACTTTTTTCACATCACCATAGACATCCGAAACGTCTGTGTGTTCCTCGCTCCCCTCTTCTCCTCCTTCACTGCCATCGTCACCTACCACCTCACCAAGGAGCTGAAGGTAAAAACAATCCACCACAGGAACACACTCTCAGTGAAGAATCCAGAAACTTGCAAGTGAAAGGTCTTTTTCTTTTCTTTTTTCTGTGGGATATTATTTGATTTAAACAGAGCAACTGTCTATTTCTACATCTTTGTAGTATGTGTTTTATACATTAGGAAAGGACAGAATCAATTTCTTTCCTTCCTACTTTGAAATGCAAAAGTTTGAGTTCATGCTTTGTTTACAAAAATAAAGTCAGTTTCTCCTGATAGTTGCGTAATTTTGGCACCTTTTTTGATTGCGGAAACTTTTTTTTTTGCTTTTTACATAAACTTGCAACTGGCTCATTTATTTATTATTTATTTATTTATTTATTTATTTTACTTTCAGTGACTTAGTCTTTCCTCACTATGTTGGCTCTTTGCTCAGTAAACAGTCACGTCCTGACTGAGTTGTCAATGCATGTGGAATTGAAATAAAATGTAAATACTTCTTGGTTGGTCTGTAACGCTGCATGCTCCTTGTGTGTAGGATGCAGGTGCTGGGCTCCTGGCGGCGGCCATGATCGCAGTGGTTCCTGGTTACATCTCCCGTTCGGTTGCCGGCTCCTATGATAACGAAGGTACTGGACCTGCCGTGACCGCTCAGCTATTACGTCACAGTCTGCAGAAAGGTTCTGGATTGGTCACGTAAAAGTAACGTTACAGTTAAGATGCCGTCTGTATCTCCTCCCCCTCTCAGGTATTGCCATCTTCTGCATGCTGCTGACCTATTACATGTGGATCAAAGCGGTGAAGACCGGCTCTGTTTATTGGTCCTCCATGTGTGCGCTGGCATACTTCTACATGGTGAGGCCAGTGAGGTGTTTGCATGGCGTTTTTTAAAGTAAACAGCGGTGACTGTGAGGTGTGTGTGTGTTTAGGTGTCATCATGGGGTGGCTACGTGTTCCTGATCAACCTCATCCCCCTCCACGTGTTGGTGCTGATGCTCACAGGCAGATTCTCTCACCGTATTTACGTGGCTTACTGCACCGTCTACTGCCTGGGCACCATCCTCTCCATGCAGATCTCTTTTGTCGGCTTTCAGGTATGTTGCATCGCCAGTGGCAGTATTTTTGTGTATAAAAGGCTTCCATGTGACGGTGCATCTTCCCTCCCACGCCAGCCGGTGCAGTCGTCGGAGCACATGGCCGCCTTCGGAGTGTTTGGGTTGTGCCAGATTCATGCCTTTGTGGATTATCTGCGCAGCAAACTCAACGCGCAGCAGTTTGAGATCTTGTTCAAGAGCGTCATTTCTCTGGTGGGCTTCATCCTGCTGTCTGTGGGAGCTGTTCTCATGCTCACAGGTAAACAACGTTGCCAACATTCTTGACCGACAATAACGACGTTTCCGTCGACGTGTAAATATGTGTGGGTTTTTTTATACGAATTTTAAAGAACTGCATTAGAAAAAGGTGGATGGAAATGGTGAAATCGGAAATGACGTCCTCATATCAACTTTACGTTTATGTCCTTGAAGTTGATATAATAAAGCTGATAATCGAATCAATTTCAAGGATATAGACATTGCATTTGAACAATCTGAGAACTGGTCTGTGAAATGGGAGTTGATTCATTTGGAACATGCTGGATTTATTTATTTATTTTTTTTCTTGTTCTGGTTTCCTGTCAGGTAAAATTTCTCCCTGGACCGGTCGTTTCTACTCTCTGCTGGACCCCTCCTACGCTAAAAACAACATCCCCATCATCGCCTCTGTGTCAGAGCACCAGCCGACAACCTGGTCCTCGTACTACTTTGACCTCCAGCTGCTTGTCTTCATGTTTCCTGGTGAGTCGGCAGAAGCAGAGGATGCAGTCATCACAACTTGATCGCTCTCTGTGTATTTACCTTCAGATTTCCTTTCCCTCCTTTCTTGCAGTCGGCCTGTATTACTGCTTTAACAACTTATCCGACGCCAGGATCTTCATCATCATGTATGGAGTGACCAGCATGTATTTCTCAGCCGTCATGGTACGTTTTGTATTTAGCACGCTCCCCCAGTACATCTGCTTTCACAAAGGATCGTAGAAAAGGAATGTTGTTGCTTATTTTAAGTGCTAAAGGGTCAGATCAACATGGGGATAAAACGATTAATCATGATTAATCAGTTGTTGAAATAATCGTCAGTTAATTTAGTAATCGATTAATCATTAAGTGGAGTATACAGACTCAAAAAGTAATTTCCTGGAAAAAACACATTCAGAACAGTAGATTATCTAAAACTTTACAAACATATGGATTCTGCATTAAAGATGGAAAAAAAAAACATCTTTGTCTGTAAATATATTTTATCCCAAACTCCTCAAAGTGTGTGTAGTTTTAGTTCAGATTCATTAAAGGAATGCTATGTTGCTGCATTTTAAGCACTAAAATGTTTATTTTCTTAATTCCGAAATGTAATTAACTTGTTTGGATCTTTTAAAGTATTTCTTATATTGTGTAAATGTGCCCCACGTGGCACGAATTGAACGGATCGTTTTCTTTTCACGCTTCCAGGTGCGTCTGATGCTGGTGCTGGCTCCAGTGATGTGCATCCTGTCGGGTATCGGTGTGTCCCAGGTCTTAACGACCTACATGAAGAACCTGGACGTCAGCCGGCCGGATAAGAACAAGAAGAAGCAGCAGGACTCCACCTACCCCATCAAAAACGAGGTGAAGTCAGAAATCACTCACCTGTTTAAAGCACTTTCCACTGAAGGCTGAAGGAGAAATGCTCTGGCGTTTCAATGAGCTTTACCGTTTATGTTGCCATTAATCCTTAGCGTTTCAGTCGAAGGAGCATCTTCCTTCAACAGTAACGCGTTTCTGATGCGTATGTGTGTACCCTGCAGGTTGCCAGTGGGATGATCCTGGTCATGGCTTTCTTCCTCATCACCTACACCTTCCATTCCACCTGGGTGACCAGCGAAGCCTACTCCTCTCCCTCCATCGTCCTGTCCGCCCGCGGCGGAGATGGCAGCCGCATCATCTTTGACGACTTCAGAGAGGCCTACTACTGGCTCCGCCACAACACCCCTGAGGTCAGTCATAGAAACGAGGGATGGGGAGAGGTGGTGGTTGTTAAACGGGCAGTATATGAACAACTTTTTTCTTAAGCTTTACATGATGTTACAATGTTATTCCCTAATCTAAAACATACCTGGAGTGTTGCTGTGATTCTCTTTTGCGTGTTTGAGAAATCCTTTAATCTCCTACGGCAACCACTCAGTTGTGCAAAACCCCAGTGTGGACCCAGTGCCGCCTTTGGACGCAGCTCATCCTCTGAGCTGCAGATCCTTTAGACATGTTTGCTAGAGTAAAGCGTTTTTCTCCTCTCTCAGGATGCCAAAGTGATGTCGTGGTGGGATTACGGCTACCAGATCACCGCCATGGCTAACCGGACCATTCTGGTGGACAACAACACGTGGAACAACACGCACATCTCCAGGGTTGGACAGGTGAGCTTTACGTTTATAGATTTTTGTCGCGTCTAAAGCATTTCGGTGCTGACTGCGGATGTCTCCTGTGCCGCAGGCCATGGCATCCACTGAGGAGAAGGCCTACGAGATCATGAGAGAGCTAGACGTTAGCTACGTTTTGGTCATATTCGGAGGACTGACTGGCTATTCCTCAGATGGTACGTCATTAAGCTACATTTCGGTACTTTGTATCTCTAGTTACTGTGTGCTGAGTCTGATGCAAGCATCTCTTTACATGACAGACATCAATAAGTTTCTGTGGATGGTCCGCATTGGCGGCAGCACGGAGACCGGCAGACACATCAAGGAGCATGACTACTACACTCCCACCGGAGAGTTCAGAGTGGACCGCGAGGGTTCGCCCGTCCTACTCAACTGCCTCATGTACAAGATGTGCTACTATCGCTTCGGACAGGTCTACACAGAGGGCAGTAAGTCATCCGAGCAGTATGAACTGATTAGTCACAGGCCAAAGAAGAAAATGTTGACCAACATTAACCTCCTAGATTTTTTTTTTTTTTTTTACACTAACGCAAATTGTAGTATCTGTAGGGATTGCACTCAATAGTCATTTGCGATGATGTGGTAATATATGGTGTAGCTTAAAATTTTCTATTTCATGCACTTTAATTAGCATGCTTTTTATTTCTATGTAAATGGAAAACTAATCTCAGTTTAGAGACGTAATCCTCTACTACACGATCTGTTCTGTTGGCTAAAATATTTTTTGTTAAAAAAGCAAAGTAACATTTTATATTAATTAAAATACTAGGTAGCCCATAAGAACCTATTTCTCTAGATATTGTAAAAAACAAATTTGAAGAATTGCCAGAATTTAGTTCAATACCTTTAGCCATTTATGCCGTCAGTGCACCCTCTAGTGGTCTCAGATAAAAATACATTGAT
Source organism: Poecilia latipinna (assembly GCF_001443285.1). Lineage (NCBI taxonomy): Eukaryota > Metazoa > Chordata > Actinopteri > Cyprinodontiformes > Poeciliidae > Poecilia > Poecilia latipinna. The sequence continues at coordinate 463,348 of NW_015113081.1, read as the reverse complement.
TTTTATAATTGCATCTTTTTGAGATTAAAGTTCTCAAAAGATCTTTACACCTTTACATTACTGAACATGGCACATCTAATTTTTTAAGTCTTGATTTCTTGTGCTCTTTAGATCACACTATTTTTACAATTACAATAAGAAAAAGTGAAAGTATCCTGCCTGGAAGCATTTGTTTTAGCACTTGCCCAGATTAGCTGTTGGCACCAATTGTGCAGTGACGGGCTCTACTGTGATTGACGGACTATAAGAAAACCTGTCTGCTGTTGTTGCAAATGCACATAGTTTAAGACCTAAAATAAATACTGATTACTGCTGCAAAAAGTTTCCACTCAGACTGTGCTGTTCTCTGCAGAGAGGCCACCTGGTTATGACAGAGTGAGAAATGCTGAGATTGGGAACAAGGACTTTGAGCTGGATGTACTGGAAGAGGCCTACACTACAGAACATTGGCTGGTCAGGATATACAAGGTGAGTCTGTTGGGATTGTTTGAGGGAAAACTCCAGTCAAGGTAAAATGCATTTATTTCAAACTTCAAATTATTGGTGCAACAGTTTCAGACAAAATAAGCAGCAGCTTAGAATGTACACAGGCAATTCAGCATAAATAGAACATGTTGCATTGCAGCTTTCCACTAGGCAGTCATCAGTGAAAGCTTTGAAAATGTTAGTCCTGGAATCAGATTAACTCATCGTCTTGTTTCGGGATTCAACTTTTCTCTTGTTTCAGGTGAAAGATCTGGACAACCGGGGTCTTTCGAGAACATAAAACCTTCAGGCAGCAACGTTGCTCTTCAGCCTACAGCACTGAACATCTTCCCATGGGAGTCGGCGGACGGTTGCGAGAAGTACTTTTTATACTTTAGGGAAGAAAACTGCATCAAAGTGATTTTGGTTCTTGAGTTGTTTTGGGGTTATTTGGGTTTTAAGAATCTCCGTTTTTACCTGAAGCTGGAGTCAAAACATCCTGTCTGATATCAGGACGTATAATTTTCCATTGGGTGTGTAACTGAAAGCAGTGTTCAATTAAGAGTGCTTTGGATTTTTTTGTTTTTTTACAATGTGATCAATTAAAGTGGGATTGATTGTGAATTGTGTTGAATGCCTTTTTTGTTTAGTCATTGCAAGCTCTTAGTAGAGCTCGCATCCTAATTTTCTGAGTTTAAGTTTCTGACTTTTAAAACAACAGGACGTAGATTAGGTGTCATTTTATACTGAAAAATTGAGTAACTGTAGAACATAGTTCTACAGTTACTCACACTTACTTTAGGTTAGTAAAACAAAGTGTACCTATGTAGTGTGCCATAGCTTAAGTCCTTTACATTTCCGTATAAAAACTAAATACTTAGTATGTATTTTGATCCGGCAGCTCCTGCAGAAGCGCAGGGTTCTTCCTGTAGATGTATGCATTAGGATCGTCGTCCAGCTTCACCAGCTCGGCCAGCGACGACACGCATGGATCGTGATCGGTGAGCATTGTGGGCAGATGGGAGGATTTATGGTGGATGCGACTGGACCGGCGCACCGGCGTCAGAAACTTCAGGTCTTTGATGTTGCTCTTCCTCCTCGATGCGCTCGCACTCACCTCGCCTTCAATCGTTTTCTTCACACTACATGGTTTCAAGAGTAGAGGGGGGAGGGGGGGGGGAAACAACTTAGAATGAAGACAGGAAGCAAACAAACAGTGATGCAAATAAAAATGTCTGCACTTACCTCTGCAAGTATGGCGTGGTCTTCACACTGTATTTGATAACTGAAGCGCTAGTTAGGGGTGTGGTCTCCATCACATCATCACTACCATCATCTTCTGAATCATCCTCACTTTCCTCAACATCTTCCTGCTTCACTTCCGATTCCTCTTTAATCTCGGTCTGTTCATCCTTCTGCTCTTCATCTCTACATTCTTCTGCTTGGTTGCATTGTGCATCAGCATCTAAATGAAGCAAAATGAGAATTATTAAAATAATCTTGTGTGGGTTGTATTATGAAGTTACACAAAATCTTGACTTTAAATTCACTGCAGTAACCTTGACAACGTACCATCAGAGCTTGCGGATGGAATCGCCATGGCCTCCAGGGCGTCACAAAGGTTCACAACAATCTGTCGACATGAAAATACAAGATTAGATTACCTTCTAACTTGGTGTAACATTTTTAATCCATTTCCATAAGAAATCTGCTTACATCATCTACTCTGCCAGGAGGTTCAGACAGATCTGCCTCAGAGTCGTCCAGCAGATCCAGTGTTGTGTTCATGATCCCAGGAATTGGGCTCTGTGCACTACCTCCTTCTCTCTGAGTTTCCACAGAGGGCGCTGGGATTTCATGCTGCATGCCTGGGTTGGGTTCAGCTCCACACTGTGCACTGGGCTCCAGGTCAATATTCTCTGGAACCTTTGGATCCACTTTTACTTTTGTAGCAAGCTTTGTTTTTGGAGGTGCTTTGGTTGTCATGGCAGGTCTTTTCAGAGTCTTCCCCTTGGAGGCCAGCCACTCAGCCAGTTTTGCTCTGCATGAAAAGAAGGTTTAATAACTGTAAGGTTGAGTAAAATACATTTTTGCTTCTGTTTGCATGAATACTTTACCGTTTTTCTTCTGCAGTCTCTGCAGCAACTCTGTACTGACTCAGTGTGCTTGAGATCCCAGGTCTACTGGCTTTCTTGTCGGTCACTGGAATCTTCGGCTTTGAGTTCTGACCACCTCTTGCTTTAGCGGCAGCCACAGTTGTGCTTCTGGATGTAGCAGGTGGTAGCGTGGCGGCGAGGGTTCTGGTGGGAGGTCGTGCAGAGCAGAACCCAGCAGGGCGACAGTTACCGACGGGGGGCCTGCCCACCTGATGGGGTTGGTCAGAAACTGACTTGGACCTCATTGGCACTGGCCTTTTGGCGACTTGCCTGGACACCTCAGTTACAGATTTGGACCTGTTCTTTATGGCTGTGTCTTTGACCTTTTCGCTCTCTAGTTTAGGTGCTGGTGGCTTAATAACTGCTGCACTCAAAGAATCACTTGACTTCCAAATAGAGCCAATTTTTGACTGAACAATTCTGCCTTTGTACATCCCTGGAGCAGGTTTTACTGACTGCTTTGGAGCTTCAGCCACAGCGGGTTTGAGTATTTGTGCTTTGACATCTTTAGTATCTCTCTGGAACTTTCTTTGAGTCTCTCCAGACACTGGCTTCCTACCCAGCTGTTTACCCTTTGCCTTAAGAGAATCATCCTTGTTGAAGACATCCTCTTGTTTGTTGGCTTTGATTTGGAATGGCACAGCTGATGTAGGGCCCATTTTAACAAAGGATTTTGCTCCAGTTGGAGGCTGAGTGTTCTCCTTGTTTCCCTAGTAACGTTAAAAGAACATAAGTGTTAAATCGGGTGTAAAAGCCCAGGGAGCTGATTATACTTTCATTTAATAAGACTTTTATCCCGAACTCACCTTATTATTGGGATGTTTTCGTCGTGAAATTGTGATGGTGTCCATAATGTGGCCTAAAAATTACAGATGCAGACAGTTAGCGGCAGAAATACACAAGCATGACTTTAATATCTAAAAAGTAAATACGTCATGTAATCGATTCGAGATATACGTAATCTGGAAGAAATACGTTGACGTATTTAAAAGTTTGGACTAAAACAAATAGTAATTTATTCGGCATGTTATATGCCTGCATCACCTTAAAAAATACTAGTCATTACTTAACGCACACAGACTTGCAAGAAATCTTAACTTACCTTGCAACGGTTGGTCCAAACAGCTTTACACCACTGATATCCCCCACAGTAAGCCTCTGTCTGAGGAAAACACGCGGATACAATTTCATTTGACTTCGCGCTTATTGCTTTACGATTGGCTGGCTAGTATCGCGAGAATTTAGAACTAACCAATAAATTGTCAAACGACAGTTGCGTCATTACGTAGCCTGAGCGGCTTCTACACTACAGCAGTTTGAATGTTTGAACCCAAATAGAATTCCAGAAGTACTGGTCGGAACACACCCATTGTGTTGCAGTTCTGACTGAGGCAGAGGAAAAATAGAGGGTAGTGAAGATAGACTAATGACATTAGGAGTTTTTACACGGAATGCTTAATGCTGCACATTTCATTCTGTGTGTGTAAATGATGTTTCCAGGTCAGCAACCGTCTACAATCCACAGTATAACAATGGTCGCTCTATTTGATTTAGACGCCGTGTTTTTTTTTTTTTTTTTTTTTTTACATATCTACAATATGACTGGAAAACCACAACATAAGCAGTCAAAGTTCGTAACATGCCGAGACATGTTTTTTTTTTTTTTTTTATCTTGGGAAAGTGGCAAACAAATCTCGCGCTAATTTCTACTTCGGCTAAACGTTGTCTAAACCAACCGGAAGTTAACTTACCTTCAAAATAAAAATAAAACATGGAAACGTAAGCAAAAACGTGTAGTAAACAAAGTCTGATTGTTGAACTTTTTAAAGATAAGGGTTAATAAATTAGAAATGTGTAAATTCTAATAAAATAATAATGAATAAAAGTTCATTTATTTTAGTAACTTAATTTTCTAAGTAAAATATTATGTGGGTTAATTACACAGACTGACTGATTTTCCACTTAAAGTTATGTGGGCAGTGGGCTTAGTAAAAAGTATAAGTAAAACCCCCTTAAAGGTTTTTATTTTTACAAGGTTCTTTTAATCTGATGCATCAGACCTTTAACAAGGGCTTACCATGGCAGTATCCCTCTCAAGCCAAAGTAATCTGCTCTGACCTAAACCTTAACCCCAAGGATACTAGACACACCAACTAAAACTCATCCCGTGTTCAAAGAAAACCTTCTAGTAAGGGCAGACCAATCGATCTATAAATCTATTATCATTTGCATGAATAATATACTGCTCAAAAAAATAAAGGGAACATTTCACTTTAATTTTGTGTGTGGCTCCAAATCCAGGCCTCCATTGGTTAATAAATTTGATTTCCATTGATGATTTTTGTGTGATTTTGTTGTCAGCACATTCAACTTTGTACAGAACAAAGTATTCAATGAGAATATTTCATTCATTCAGATCTAGAATGTGTTATTTGAGTGTTCCCTTTATTTTTTTCAGCAGTGTATAAACTCTCTAAGAGGCCAAATCCTCCTCATTATACCTCTAACTACAAAGTTGCCCTAATTGAACTTCAGCTGCTCTAAATTAATGTCATATGAACAAAAATGCAATTTTTGTAACTTTGAAATTATGTAGGTGGTCTTCTTGAACCACACTGCACTCATCAAGTTCACTTTTCAGAGGCTTTTATAATTTTATTCTGAAGGCAATAACCGGAAGTCTTAGTTCTTCATAGCCTAATGCTAGATCTTCATAGCTTGGCAGCTAACGTTAGCAGTCGCCTCTTTCTTCAAAAAGTCCACGAAAAATAGAGTTTTATTCCTAAAAAGTCACCATGCAGAACCACTGCGTCGTGCTGGACTGTCTCAGTGGTATTTCAGACTTTCAGGCGCTCTTCCGGTTTCCACGAGATCCAGACAGGTAAGTGATGCTAATGTAGCCAGGAAGATGTGCATCAGTTAGCATAATATCGGTTTCGCGGGTCTAATAATGTCTTTTAATGCACCGCTGCATGTAAATTGTGTGGCTTTGTGAGCTCCATTAAGATTTTGTTGTTATTCCATAGTTAAATCCTAATATCTGTAGAAATATCCGCAATAGATTCACAGTGAACTTTTGTGCATTTAGTTAAAAATGGACCAAAACGAACGAAGAATTCCGGAAGTTTTTTCAGCAAAAAGATGTAAAATTGAAATTATTGCCGTTTAATCTTCCATTGGGATCAATAAAGTATTTTTGAATTTGAATATGTAGGAACTCTGTAATATGCAACATCATTGTATAGCTGGTGTGTTCCTCAGATCGCAGAAGTGGGTTGAACAGTGCCAGAGGGATGACCTGAAGGAGAAATCAGCGGAGCAGCTCTACAAATACTACAGACTCTGTGGGAAACATTTTGAAGCATCTGCATTTGATAGTGTAAGTTCTGTGCTCAGTTTGGATGGCTGTGTTGCAGATTAGAGCGTGATCCAACACTACATATATGTAGATTTCTATTTATGTTTCTACATCTCTACTATGTATGCTTTTAAAATAATTTATTTCTGTCATTATAAATGTTTACACATTTCTCCAGTATTTTCATGCTAATCTACACAATGTTGTTTCCTCTCTTCTTTATCCTGTAGAATTGATTGATTTCATTTTCACCATCAATATCTTGACTAGTTTCATCAGTGTATTGATTAAACTTTAGTTGATCATTTCTAGCCTTTAAAAGTCTGTCTTCCTATTTTAATCTCTAAGGTATCTTGGGTTACACCTACTTGGATGAAAAGAACTCTGTGAATAAAGTTTGATTGATTGATACAATTCACTACCACAATGGTGGTATAAAAGAAGTCTAAAGTATATATATATATATATATATATATATATGGATTACATTGTGTGCTTTTGTTCCAGGATGCTCCAGGTTCTGTGTTGAAAGCTGATGCTGTCCCATCTGTGTTTGATGGTCCAGGCCAGCCTCAGAGTGGACAGGTGAAGCATGGTAAAGAGACGGTGGGTAAAAGAATGATTCATTAATTATAGTGGATGTCAAATGTTTACATCATCTGTAATTGTCTCAAAATGTTGACAGCTTTTTGCAAATGCATGTTTTTTTTTTTTACATTTGCCAGACAAACAACACCTAAACATAAGATTTTTTATGTTAAGGTGAATGGTACAACATTTGTCACACTAGAGGGAGATGATGTTTTAGAATGATTTGTCATGGTATATTTAATGTATTTACAAAAAATTATTTTTAACTGCTTTTAATCTAATTTCACTTTTGATGTGTCTGATTTTCTCTGAAGACAAAAGATAGTGAAACTGAGAGAAGAGGAAGGAAAAGTAAGATGAAATAATGCATTTTTTTTTATTTTAAAAAATGTGTTCCAATTGTAACCAAAATGTTTTGTTTTTTTTTTTGTTTGTTTTTTTAAGGAATGAAAAAAGCTCCAGCAGAGCCTATTACTGAAACTGTCCAGAATGTACCAGAGGAAGATGAAGAGAAAAAGTACCTCAAGACTTTATTGGAGGTTCTTCTACTTCTCGGAGAGCAAAGCATTCCGCCATTTGCACCGTGCAATGGGAAAGATGATGGCTTGAAGTCATGTAATTTCCAGGCGTTGCTGGAATACCGCCTGAACTGTGGCGATGAAGTCTTAAAGAACAAGTTTGATTCTTCAAGGCAAAACTGCTTTTCCAACGAACTCGACATGCTAATCACGGTTTGTGAGCAGTATGTGCGCAGTAAGGTGATCGAGGGAGTCAAGGAAAATGGCTTTTTCTCACTGCTCACCAGCGAACCGGTGAAGATCTCAGGAGAATGGTGCCTTCCGGTGTTCCTTCGTTATGTGGACCAGTTGAAAAGCCATCAGGAGAAGTTTGCGGGGTTCTTGACCTTTGAAGGAGACGAAAATGACCTGGCAGAAAAACTACTATCTGAAATGACCGATAGATGGGGTTTAGATATGAGCCAGTGTAGAGCGCAAGCTCACGCCTGCTCTGGGACCCACTCGAGAAAAATTAAAGCATTTGCTTCCAAATTGGTTGAGAAGTACCCCAAGGCTTTACTGACATTTAGACCTACTAATCCGTTGACCCTGGCTCTGGCCAACAGCATGGGAGTGTCAGGGGTTCAACTCGTCCTGTCCACCTTTAAGCAGATAGAATTGTTTTTCTCTCAGTCACCACTACTGCAGGTGGAGTTTGAGCATGCAATTTCCATCTTCTACCCAGACAAAGAGGACAAAGCTGAGGAGCTGAAGAAGATCTGCCGGACCGGCTGGCCCAGAAGAAATGATGGGTTTGAGGTGGCACTGGATGTCATAGAGGCACTGTTGCTCTGTGTGGACAGCGTCCACGACAACGAAGACATGAGGTGGAATGACCAAGTCACCCACAGTGCTTTAGAGATCTCCAAAGCCTTAACTGACTTTGAGTTCATCATGGCGTTAATCGTGCTGAAAAACGTGATGGTGCTCATCCAGGCGTTTGGGAAAAACCTCCAAGGTAAAGCGGTGGACATCCATTCAGCTACAGCCAGCTTGACCGCCGTGCTGCAGTCCCTGAAGGAAATGTCCGACAACATCGACGTCTACCACGACTTTTTCTACGACGAAGCCGTCAACCTAGCGGCAGCCATGGAGATCCCTGTCAAGGTTCCTCGGTTCTTCTCGAGGAAGCGTCAGGGAGAACAAGGAAGCACTCAGGAGGATGACTACTACAAGGAGCATGTGACGGTTCCTGCGGTGAAGCACGTCATCGGCGAAATGAATGATCTCTTCTCTCAGGATCACATCAAGGTCTTGGGGTGTATGTGTCTGATCCCAGACATCATAGAGGGGAAGAAGTCCACTCAGCCGGACGAGGAGAGCATTCAGGTGTTCAGCGACGACATCCCGAATGCAGGAAGTCTCTCCGCTGAGCTGCACTGCTGGTGGGTCAAATGGAGCAAGAAAGGCAAAGGCGAGACATTTCCCTCCAGCCTCCATGACACGCTACAGCTGGCGGACGTCAAGTTCTTCCCCAACGTGATGACGGCTCTGAGACTCCTCAGCATCCTACCCACGCTGGCTCTGGAGGACAGCTCCGACGTGGCGTTCAAGCGTTACCAGATGTACATAGAGAATATGCCTGACAATGTCAAGTCAAAAAGCCTCGCCCTCTTCAACATAAACTACGACGTTGGGTTCGATCTGGACTCCATGGTAGAGCTCTACCAGAAGACGTACCCTGAAAGGCAGGAAGTCTCTTGAGCTTCCAGAAAATGTTAAACTTTATTTTCTGACCCTCAAATGAAAATGGAATGTTTTGTACTTGGTTTTATTTTTTATGTTGAAGTGTAGACATGAATATGGTTAGATCTGTACACTAGGTCTCTATAGTTTTCTTTTCTTCCACTGTTGATCAGTTCTCTAGTAAAATGATAATTTGTTCTGCTGTTTTGAGAGTTTTGTCCAGATTTGCAGAAAACATGCCCAGTCTTGAATTTGCAATTAAAGAGAAGGAATTTTTAAATTCACTTGTATTGTTGTCATTCTGCTTTTATTTTAGGGTTTCCTTACTTAGCTTTCAAAATATAATTTCTGGATGTGATTGTAAAGTCACACTGATAATAAATAGTTTCTAATTATTTTACCAGAAGCAGAGATTATACATTATAAACATTTAATATGTTCCATGCCTTTGAAAGGTTTTCATATTCCCTAACATTTTTCACATTTTTTCAAAAAATACAAACCATTGTATTTTGTTAAAAATGTATGTGACACGTTAACATACTGGGAAGAGTAATTATAAAGAGGATATTGGGGAAGTGGTGTTTGTATTCATAAAATACAACCTCCTCGTCTCAATACTTTGTAGAACCATATTTCAGTGTGGTTCTTATCACACTAAGTATTTTGGCAATAACTACTAACTTTTCACATCTGCTAACTATTTGCTAAACAACTCAACCTCAGTCAAATTGAATGGAGTGCGTGTAAACAAAACTTTTGCCATACTAACACATAATGTGTTGACCTAAACCTTACAATTATAATGCTGTATGTTTACAGCTAATGCTGTGTGTTCATGACTCAACTCTTTAGCAGCCTTAAACAGTTTTTCCCCCAGTGTTGGTTTGTATTTTATTTAAAATCTTGCTAGAAGACAGGAAAATGTTACAGAACTGTTTTATTCTCTTTCAAATCAGTGCAAAAAAAGTCAATGTGTGGATAAAATGAACTAGTCAAAAACTTCAGTGATTTTATGTGGAATGATAATGTTGAAATCTAGATTTTGCTTATAAGAAGCATTTCCACAGTTCAATTTAATGAAAATCACTGCCTTATTTTATGGTTTATTGTAACAAATATATTCTCAACTGGCAGTGATGAAGTAAGGGTCATAAAGCCTTCACATTAGATCAGAAGCAGATGTTCAACTGCTGATATATATATTTTAAACAACATATTGAAATAAATATTGAAGCCATATTAGGAGAGTCAATGTGATTATCAAAATACAAAAAGGCTCTTTTTGGAGTATTAGGGCCATAAAAACAAAGAACCCCCCCCCCCCCCCAAAAAAGGTATAAAATTATGAAGAAAAAAAACACAAAAAAAAAAAAAAAAAA